>NC_091441.1:7757641-7966859 GCF_964237555.1 Oryctolagus cuniculus | reverse complement strand
ATTTTTGAAAAAACTGATGAATTCAGCAAACATTTGTTGATTACATGTTTTCCTCAAGTTTCTAGAATTTCCTATTATATTTAGGGGAAATAAAATTGATTTTAATATGTGGGCTTACCCTTTAAGATTTAAAACTGTGACATATATAAACTGGTTGACAAATTAATGATGTAACATGTACATTTCCTTTATAACATATATAAAGTGCAATCCCCTGTAAGGGACTTATAGCTCACTGCATAATAATTAAAATATCCACTTATTATAATAAGTAGTTATGCAGTAATTCTCCACCAATATAACTCTAACTTGGCACAGTAAATTCAAATAGACTGAATCGTTACTCCAAGTTGGATTTCCTGTTGGAGTCTTAGTTAAGTTGTGAAGAGGAGAGACATTGAGCCTGTTTGGATGGTTATGGAAGAAAGAGCAATGTGGTTGGTGAGTCAGGACCAGTGCATTTCTGCTCTGGGGAACACTAGGTGTCAGGAACACTAAGTAAGTGTTACGAGGATTTGCAGATGAGAGGCACCCAAGTAGATATTTACTTAAATTAACAAAAATCCTTTCATGTTTTCCTAGAGTATCCTAGGGGAGTGCTTCTGACTTAGGTCTGACAAAATTGTTGGTTTGTCTAACAGTGGCAATTTTTTTATTCTCACTTTCTCTTCCCTATATTCTTGTGAGGATTAATATTGATAGATGTATTATTTAAACATCTTTGGCAGAAAACAGGTCTGGTGTTAAATACTAAACTAAAAAACTTTTTGGAAAATAAATCATTATTTTGATTTCCTGATGGGACTGCAATTACTTGAAAATATTCAATATGTTAAAAGGAATGAAAATTATTACTTTGAACACTTCATTAGACTCTCAATTTCCTGATGGTGTCACTACTCTCGAGAGAATACTATATGTAAGAAGAATAGCCTGATTTCAAAGATTTATTAAGGCCTTTGTTCTTAAGATAGGAAAAAATGAATTTTTGTCAAGTAAATATGTAGAAAGTAGTTTTAAAAACTGCTGGAAAGCACTGGCTAATATAGGGTTTGGAATGCAAATTACATTCAAAGCTATAGCCAACAGAGCTTTGTTTTACAGGAGTTATTTCATGGGATGTTTTATTTCCATCTATCAGGTGCTCTTCCCTGTGCAGTTCCTACATCAGTCATTTCTCTGCAGCAGAGACAGAATACAATGTCAAGCTCCACTGATGGTCTCCAGGTCCCCCTGGACATGCATATGCCTCCGACAGGAAAGACATACATTTCTGTGTCAGGGAGTAATGAGCGTTTTCTTTCCACCTGCAATTGTCACTGTAGTTTCTTGTTTTCCTCTTGATCCCAAGCAATTCTTTCCATATGGCATTCTGTGATTTCATGGAGCTCTTTCTGTACCCCCCACTACCCTCCTCCCGCCTTCCGCTGTCCCCCGCCAACCTTGCAACTGGGATGACTATGGAAATTCAAAATGAACATGAAAATAGAATTTCAACTTGGTGACACAGAAAAATAAAAATGAAGGTAAATGATGAGCCCAGTTTGATGTATTATTTAGAAACGTCGCATTGCTGCCACGAAGCTGTTCCCCTGAGTACTGACAAGTATGGCATCAGGAAATGCGGTGATGAGCAGGTGGGGGAGAACCGTGTTAAAGATGTTTTTTTCTCATATGTCTTTGTGTACCTGCTTAGGGGTCAAGAAACAAAGAAAGAAAAAACCCTCTCAGTGGAATGACTTGTGATTATTACATTGCTCTAGGTAATTGTTCCTGGTTGGTAGTCACCCGTTAATTATTTGTCTGTTTGTCAGGGATCATTTGCTACGTGTTGTTGTTCCTTCACTTCTCAGTGTGAAAGGGTCTGTGTTTTATTTCATTAATAATTCTCTATATTACTGCTGTAAGACAGGAGACATAGAAAAAGGATGCCTGTTTATTTATACAGCAGGGAAGTCTGGCTTTCAGTGCTCAAGTAACAAAGAATTTGAAGGGATATTTGAAAACAAGAAGACATTGTTGCCTACATATCAAAAAATTCACTGGTTTTGGCTACATAAATCTCCTGTGATTCTGCGATATAATTAGAACCTTTTTGGGAAGTAGTCTACCATGCACAGATAGCCATGGCAGTTATACAAGCCTGTAAAAATGAGCACTTTTAATTGAACAAGGGAAACAGCTTATGCCAGGGTAAGACGGCTTCCCGTTTCTTTCCCTACATTACCTGCCTTGCATCACCCTCCTCTCTCATACAAAAGGGAATCAGTGACTCGTTTCTTCAGGAACCTGCTCTGGGAGACCAGGGATCACCCTCGTTTAGATTTCTGCGGTTAAGGGTTCGGTTAATGACCACATGAAGGCTCTGAAGGGGTGTGTGGTCTCCTCATAGATTTGCATGTGGATTTTCAGATCAATAAATGAGATTCCAGACTGCTGACTGGAGGTGGCTGAGACTGTTCTGGTTGAGGGTGTGGGGAGTGAACAATCCTGAGAGTGATGACTCACCTAGCACTGGCAGGAGGGCTTGTATTTAACAGCAAATTGTAAAATCAGGGATAATAGTGGAGATATTAAAGAAGGCAGCACTTGGGGAATGATGGAAGAATAACCCGGATGAGATAAGAGTCTTAGTAAAGGTTAACCTGACTGACTGATGAAGAAAAATTAGGATGAGAATAACCACATGACAGGGCAAGGATAAGATTATGCTTAAATTGAGTGTTTAGGGTGAAGACATAAATTTGGAGGAAAAAAAGTCCTTCACAAGGGCTGTCTTAGGAAGTATCTCTTAGGATATTTTAATACTATGAAAGTATTATTTCTAATATTCAGAAATAATTTATAATTGCTAGTAAGGATTTTATTTACTCAATCATACTACGGTTGTATGTATCATCAAAGAGTAAAAAGAAAACACAGTGTTTGAGGAAGGCAGTAAATAGCTTGTTCATGAGAGATAGCTGATAAAAGGGATAAAAGATTCTATCCAGCTCTGCTCCTGTGTTGGTCCCACTCAACAATGAAAGCTGGAAATGATCACACAAGAAGCCATGGAATAGAGGGGAATGGCCATGGAGTCATCAGTCCTCTAAAGGGTGCTGCTGTTGGGTTCAGGACAGTCTGGATGATGCTTCTAGGGGAACACACAGAAGGCACCTGCTGCTGGTAGTGTTCTGATTAGCTGTGGGTATTAATCACTGGAACTCACGATTCCAGGCCAGAAGGCCTTAGAAAATTTGCTGTAGAGAATGACTAGAAGGCTTTACACACAGAGCATGGAGAAACAGCTGGAAATCTTACAGCATGTTCTCTGGACTCAGTAGGTCTCCCAAGACTCCCCACTTTCCTGCCTGGAAACCTGAAATCACTGTGATGTTCAATGTGATAATGTGATAATGAGCTCGAGATTCTAAGGTTTTCATTGTGAAATTGTTGCAGTCAGTTTATTCATGTCTTAAGTAGAGTTTGTACCATAATTACATTCTATAAAAACATGGTGGTTGTTTTGACACAGTGGATCTCTATCCTGTAGAGAAACATAGAGTGTATGTTTAGACACTGCGAAGTTTAATTTTATTTTTCTGCGTAGGTTTTGACGTATATTTTCCTCGTGATAATGTGTGCGTGTTTGTTCAGGAGTGCTAGGTTAAGATGTTTCATACTGGTTGTTTTCCCCATTTGATGATCACACTGATTAAATGTGGGTGTTGGTACAATTGTTTCACCATTCATTTATTCATTCATTTCATATCCAAGATATGAGAGTTCAACTTAAAACCTTTAGACTCTGTGATGGTGTGGCAGTGACATGTATTTAGTAGAAACCCTACTTCGGAATTTGCATTTTGATCTTTTGCCAGGTTACAACGTGCTGACTCTTGTGACACTGGGCAGAAGCTGTGTGCACAGCTCCCTGTCAGCCTCATGATTTTGAGGTGAGAAAAACCAGTGTCAACAAGCAAGGGCATTTGGTAGGTGGGGTGTACAAGTGCCTTTTCAACGTACAATCAGTTTATAGGGACGACGCCACTGTAAGACCAGGAGCATCTAGAAACAGAGGTGACTATAATAGAGCAAGCCCTCACAGAACTTAACTCCTAGCTGAAGAGAGAAAAAATAGGGAAGCAAATTCATAACATAAGCCAGGTAATGATGAGTGCCAGGAGGACAAACCAGAGTGGAGCAAGTGATGTGGTTGGGGGAGGGGCTACGTTTGATGCTGGGCTCTGGTCAGGCCTCTCTGAGGATGTGACATTTCAATAAGCGACTGGAGAAGTCTTGCTCGTTTTGGACAAATGGGTCTCCTCAGAGCACTCTTCATGTACTTTACTCCAAAGTGTAACTGGTCCCTATTTCTAATGTCCTCTCATACCTCTTCATGGTTCTGAATCTTATGATTATATTGATATTTTGGGGAGTGATATAAATCACCTTGGTAGAGTATATTATGTGTATAATATTCCTTAAATGATTGAAGCTTGTAGATCTCCCTTGAGTTTTGACCATGCGGTATGTTCACTCTTGTTTTTAGTGATTTCATTTTCTGGGAGAGCGGCTCACAAGGAAGATAGAGGAGCAAGTGAGCAGCATGATAGGGAATGTGAGGAGGCGAAAATTCTGATCTGAATTCCGAATCTGAATCAACCATGGAGGCAGATAGGATTATTTGCTCGTAGAAGGGCGACTGGGCTCACAAAGCTGAGAAACAGTGTTGGAGCCCCTCTGCAGCTGGCACACTGTTATTCCTTTAGTTGTATTTCATAAAGAAATCCTGTCAGTGAGCACTCCCTTGCAAAATATTATACTCCTGGAACCAGTATGTTACTGCCATTGTGCAAATTCTTTGAGAACCCTGCAGCAGCGGTGTTCCTGGCTCAGTGCTGAATTACGTGGAGAAAAATCAGTGTGCTTTCGTGGTACCCATGAGGTCATCTGTATGTTCAGAACAGGGACTCACAGTGGTCCACCTTACACAGGAGTTTACTCTAGAAACCTATTGTTGGAATCTGCTAAAAGCTTGAGGAAATACTGAACTCTTATTTAACGGGAAGATAAATTCAGAAAAGGAAAGAGGCCATATTTTGTGTAGAGTCCGTGTGTACAGGATGCCCAGGCTGGAAGGAGCTTGTGAGCAGGCTCCATGTTAAAGGATTGCTTTTTCATTTTCCTTATGTATTGTATTTTACACCATGTGCGTGGAATAAAATGTGTAATTTCAAAAAGGCATATTGATGTCAAAGTTGAGGAACTTTTCATAGTCCCATTATCTGAAAGTTTAAAATGTACATCTGTTAGCCACTGTAATTCCATCCCCTTGCACATGATCACTAAAATGGAAAATGAACTCTCATGAAAATACAGTCCCAGTGCAGAAGTTGAACTTAGGACCTTTGACATTTAAGGCAGCCACTTAATCAAACAGATAACTATCTCTGGTTATAGCCTATGGGAATTCACAGGTGTTCAATTAGCCTCAGAAGGACTCCCCTATTGTTTCTTAATGGAAAACTGGGCCATTTGGAGATTTGCACACGTAAAATAAACATCAATCAAGTGTAAGAGATACTGAGTGTAATCAGAGCATTAATTTTTAGTTTTCTGGGCATGCAGAATTCTGTGTCAATTGAACTATCTGATGTGATTGCTATTTCATTTCAAAATAATAATGCAACAGTTTCAACATTTTAGCTTTAACCTTCTCTATAACTAGAGGAACTATTCAAATGCTTTTGATGTGATAGTAGAGCGATTCTGTCTTTTGAGAATGACAATCAGTGCCTTTGTGATTTCATGGTATAAATCATTCGACAGATAGAAATGTGGAGGTGAGTAGCCTGTGATGATATTCAATCGCATGGGTATGTTTCTGAACAGCTAGAAACAGAAAGGAAATACAAAGCCAGACTAGAAAGAGTTCTTTATACCCTAGGGGTTTTTAGAGTTTCTTAGTGCATATGGATTTTAGAACAATTTTTATTTGGATTTGATTTATTCTTTTGACCTTGACAGTATAGAATGAGGTATAGTTTTACAGTCTTTCTACAGCAGAATTGGGGCATTAAGTGCCCTTGTTCATATAATGTTTAGAGATACCAAATTTAATGGGTTATTTGTGGACCACTGACTCAATAAAATCTTGGTAAGCATTTCATACCAATTGTTATGCAGTAAAGCCAAAATGTCTGACCTGGAATCATAGCATAGATTTATTTTGTCAATAGAACTGTAGGAAGCAAAATAGGCTGTTTTCAGCCTGATTGTTTCAATGACTTATTTCAGCTCCTACTTATATTCTGTTATTAGAAAGAGGGCTGCAAAAACCATTATCTTTTAAGCATAGAAAGTTATGTTCATTCAAGAATGCCATCCTTCACGAATTGTTCCGCCAGATAATGCAACATGGGAATGAATGAATGAATGAATGAATGTATGAAGCTCATCTGTGTAAACAGAAGTTTGAGTGATTGGGAAGATGATGTCAATGAGTTTGAGAAAATTTTGTGTCACACATTTGTTAGGTGATCTATAAATTTAAATAACCCTCTCTTGAGAATGTATTTACCACAAAATTAAAATTCTTTGAAATCATCCAGGATATAAAATCAATGCACAAATATCAACAGCCTTTGTATACACAGGCAATGCCATGGCTGAGGAAGAACTTCTAAGATCAATCCCATTCACAATAGCTACAAAAACAATCAAATACCTTGGAATAAACTTAACCGAGGATGTCAAAGATTTCTATGATGAGAATTACGAAACCTTAAAGAAAGAAATAGAAGAGGATACCAAAAAATGGAAAAATCTACCATGCTCATGGATTAGAAGAATCAATATCATCACAATGTCCATTCTCCCAAAAGCAATTTATAGATTCAATGTGATACCAATCAAAATACAAAAGACATTCTTCTCAGATCTAGAAAAAAATGATGCTGAAATTCATATGGAGACACAGGAGACCGTGAATAGCTAAAGCAGTCTTTTTTTTTTTAACTTTTATTTAATGAATATAAATTTCCAAGTACAGCTTATGGATTACAATGGCTTCCCCCCATAACGTCCCTCCCACCTGCAACCCTCCCCTTTCTCATTCCTTCTTCCCTTCCATTCACATCAAGATTCATTTTCGATTCTCTTTATATACAGAAGATCAGTTTAGCATACATTAAGTAAAGATTTCAACAGTTTGCTCCCACACAGAAACATAAAGTGAAAAATAATAGATGATTTTTAAAATGATGATGAAACCAGATCAGACCTATTGTCATGTTTAATCCCAGTGAGAGTCAAGTTGGGAATTGATAATTTCTTTTTTTTTCTTTTTTTTTTTTTTACAGAAGATCAGTTTAGTATACATTAAGTAAAGATTTCAACAGTTTGCACCCCCATAGAAACACAAAGTGAAATATACTCTTTGAGTACTCGTTACAGCATTAAATCTCAATGCACAGCACATTAAGGACAGAGATCCTACATGAGGAGTAAGTGCACAGTGACTCCTGTTGTTGACTTTACAAATTGACACTCCTGTTTATGGCATCAGTAATCTCCCTAAGCTCCAGTCATGAGTTTCCAAGGTTATGGAAGCCTTTTGAGTTCTCCGACACTTATCTTGTTTAGACAAGGTCATAGTCAAAGTGGAGGTTCTCTCCTCCCTTCAGAGAAAGGTACCTCCTTCTTTGAAGACCTGCTCTTTCCACTAGGATCTCACCCACAGACATCTTTCATTTAGGTTTTTTTTTTTTTTTTTTTTTTTTTTTGCCAGAGTGTCTTGGCTTTCCATGCCTGAAATACTCTCATGGTCTTTTCAGCCAGATCCGAATGCCTTTAGGGCTGATTCTGAGGCCAGAGTGCTGTTTAGGACATCTGCCATTCTATGAGTCTGCTGAGTATCTCGCTTCCCATGTTGGATCACTCTCCCCTTTATTTATTCTATCGGTTAGTTTTAGCAGGTACTAGATTTGTTTATGCGCTCCCTTTGACTCTTAGTCCTTTCATTATGATCAATTGTGAACTGAAATTGATCACTTGGACTAGTGAGATGGCATTGGTACATGCCACCTTGATGGGATTGAATTGGAGTCCCCTGGTATGTTTCTAACTCTACCATTTGGGGTGAGTTAGCTTGAGCATGTCCCAAATTGTGCATCTCTTCCCTCTCTTATTCCCACTCTTATGTTTAACAGGGATCACATTTCAGTTAAATTTCAACACTTAAGAATAACTGTGTATTAATTACAGAATTAAACCAGTCATATTAAGTAGAACAGACAAAAAAAAACTACTAAGAGAGATAATGTATTAAGTTGTTCATTAACAGTCAGGGCTATGCTGATCAAGTCACCGTTTCTCATAGTGTCCATTTCACTTCAACAGGTTTCCTTTTTGGTGTTCAGTCAGTATCACCGATCAGGGAGAACATATGGTATTTGTCCCTTTGGGACTGGCTCAATTCACTCAGCATGATGTGTTCCAGATTCCTCCATTTTGTTGCAAATGACTGGATTTCGTTGTTTCTTACTGCGGTATAGTATTCTAAAGAATACATATCCCATAATTTCTTTATCCAGTCTACCGTTGATGGGCATTTAGGTTGGTTCCAGGTCTTGGCTATTGTGAATTGAGCTGCGATAAACATTAGGGTACAGACGGCTATTTTGTTTGCCTATTTCACTTCCTTTGGGTAAATTCCAAGGAGTGGGATGGCTGGGTCGAATGGTAGGGTTATATTCAGGTTTCTGAGGAATCTCCAGACTGACTTCCATAGTGGCTTGACCAGTTTGCATTCCCACCAACAGTGGGTGAGTGTCCCTTTTTCCCCACATCCTGCCAGCATCTGTTGTTGGTAGATTTCTGTATGTGAGCCATTCTAACCGGGGTGAGGTGAAACCTCATTGTGGTTTTGATTTGCATTTCCCTGATTGCTAGTGACCTTGAACATTTTTTCATGTGCCTGTTGGCCATTTGGATTTCCTCTTTTGAAAAATGTCTATTGAGGTCCTTGGCCCATCTCTTAAGTGGGTTTTTTGTTTTGTTGTTGTGGAGTTTCTTGATCTCTTTGTAGATTCTTGTTATTAACCCTTTATCTGTTGCATAGTTTGCAAATATTTTTTCCCATTCTGTCAGTTGTCTCTTCACTCTCCTGACTGTTTCTTTTGCAGTACAGAAAATTCTAAATTTGATGCAATCCCAATAGTTGATTTTGGGTTTGACTGCCTGTGCCTCCTGGGTCTTTTCCAGAAACTCTTTGCCTGTGCCAATATCTTGAAGGGTTTCTCCAATGTTCTCTAATAACTTGATGGTGTCAGGTCGTAGATTTAGATCTTTAATCCATGTTGAGTGGATTTTTGTGTAAGGTGTAAGGTAGGGGTCTTGCTTCATGCTTCTGCACGTGGAAATCCAGTTTTCCCAGCACCATTTATTGAATAGACTGTCCTTGCTCCAGGAATTGGTTTTAGATCCTTGATCAAATATAAGTTGGCTGTAGATGTTTGGGTTGATTTCTGGTGTTTCAATTCTGTTCCATTGGTCTATCCATCTGTTTCTGTACCAGTACCATGCTGTTTTGATTACAACTGTCATGTAGTATGTCCTGAAATCTGGTATTGTGATGCCTCCGGCTTTGTTTTTGTTGTACAAGATTGCTTTATCTATTCAAGGTCTTTACCTCCATATGAATTTCAGCATCATTTTTTCTAGATCTGAGAAGAATGTCTTTGGTATCCTGATTGGAATTGCATTGAATCTATAAATTGCTTTTGGGAGAATGGACATTTTGATGATGTTGAATCTTCCAATCCATGAGCATGCAAGATTTTTCCATTTTTTGGTATCCTCTTCTATTTCTTTCTTTCAGATTTTTTAATTCTCATCGTAGAGATCTTTAACGTCCTTGGTTAAGTTTATTCCAAGGTATTTGATTGTTTTTGTAGCTGTTGTGAATGGGATTGATCTTAGCAGTTCTTTCTCTGCCATGGCATTGCTTGTGTTTACAAAGGCTGTTGATTTTTGTGCATTGATTTTATATCCTGCCAGTTTGCCAAACTCCTCTATGAGTTCCAATAGTCTCTTAGTAGAGTTCTTTGGATCCTCTAAGTAAAGAATCATATCGTCTGCAAAGAGGGATAGTTTGACTCTTCCTTCTAGATTTGTATTCCTTTGATTTCTTTTTCTTTTCTGATGGCTCTGGCTAAAACTTCCAGAACTATGTTAAATAGCTGTGGTGAGAGTGGGCATCCCTGTCTGGTGCCAGATCTCAGTGGAAATGCTTCCAACTTTTCCCCATTCAATAGGATGCTGGCTGTGGGTTTTTTATAAATTGCTTTGATTATATTGAGGAATGTTCCTTCTATATCCAATTTGCTTAGAGTTTTCATCATGAAAGGGTGTTGAATTTTATCGAATGCTTTCTCTGCATCAATTGAGATAATCATATGGTTTTTCTTCTGCAGTCTGTTAATGTGGTGAATCACATTGATTGTTTTGCGCACATTGAACCATCCCTGCATACCAGGGATAAATCCCACTTGGTCTGGGTGGATGATCTTTCTGATGTGTTGTTGTATTCTATTGGCGAGAATTTTATTGAGGATTTTTGCATCTATGTTCTTCAGGGATATTGGTCTGTAATTCTCTTTCAGTGCTGCATCTTTCTCTGGCTTAGGGATTAAGGTGATGCTGGCTTCATAGAAAGAATTTGGGAGGACTCCCTCTTTTTCGATTGTTCTGAATAGTTTGAGAAGAAATGGGATTAGTTCTTCTTAAATGTCTGGTAGAATTCAGCAGTGAATCCATCTGGTCCTGGGCTTTTCTTTGTTGGGAGTACCTTTATTACTATTTCAATTTCTGTTTCAGTTATAGGTCTATTTAGGTTTTCTATGTCTTTATGGTTCAATTTTGGTAGATTGCATGTGTCCAGGAATCTATCCATTTCTGATAAATTTTCCTGTTTGCTGGCATACAAGTCCTTGTAGTAATTTCTGATGATTCTTTTTATTTCTGTGGTGTCTGTTGTTACGTTTCCTTTTTCATCTCTGATTTTATTGATTTGGGTCTTTTCTCTTCTTTTTTTAGTTAGTTGGGCCAATGGGGTGTCAATTTTGTTTATTTTTTCAAAAAACCAGCTTCTCGCTTGGCTGATTTTTTGTAATTTTTTTTTGATTCAATCCTGTAAATTTCTTCTCTGATTTTAATTATTTCTCTTCTCCTACTAGATTTGGGTTTGGTTTGCTGCAGTTTTTCTAGGTCCTTGAGATGCGCTGAAAGCTCCTTTATTTGGTACCTTTCCAATTTCTTGATATAGGCACCTATTGCTATAAACTTGCCTCTCAATACTGCTTTTGCTGTATCCCATAAGTTTTGATATGTTGTGTTGTTATCCTCATTTAGTTCCAGAAAGTTTCTGATTTCTCTTTTGATTTCTTGAATGACCCAGTGTTCATTCAGGAGCATGTTGTTCAGTCTCCATGTGTTTGCATACTCTCTGGGGTTTCCTGAGTTGCTAATTTCCAGCTTCATTCCGCTGTGGTCTGAGAAGCTGCATGGTATGATTCTAATTCTTTTAAATTTGCTGAGACTTGCTTTATGGCCTAGTATGTGATCAATCCTAGAGAAGGTTCCATGCACTGAAGAATGTGAAGTCTTTAGATGTAGGATTGAAAGTTCTGTAGATATCTGTTAGATCCATTTGGGCAATAGTGTCAATTAAATCTGCTGTTTCCTTGTTGATCTTCTGTCCGGATGATCTGTCTATTTCTGAGAGTGGAGTATTGAAGTCCCCCAGTACTATTGTATTGGAATCTAAATCTCCCTTTAAGTCCCTTAACATATCTTTTAAATAGACCGGTGCCCTGTAATTAGGTGCATATACATTTATAATAGTTACATCTTCCTGTTGAATTGAACTCTTAATCATTATATAGTGTCCCTCTTTGTCTCTCTTAACAGTTTTTGTATTAAAGTTTATTTTGTCTGATATTAATATGGCTACACCTGCTTTTTTTTTGGTTTCTGTTGGCATGGAATATCTTTTTCCAACCTTTCACTTTCAGTCTGCATTCATCTTTGTTAGAGAGATGTGTTTCTTGTAGGCTACAAATAGTTGGGTTGTGTTCTGTCAGCCAGTCAGCCAAACGGTGTCTTTTTACTGAAGAATTCAGACCATTAATGTTCAATGTGACTATTGATAGGTAGTGACTTTGCCCTGCCATTTTCCCAGAAATATTTTCTAGTATATGCTTTGAGCTTCCCATGCTCCTTTACTGGTGGTTTTTCTTCCTTTATCTTCTTTCATATTGATGGCCGTGTTTCTGTGTTTCTGAGTGTAGCACATCTTTAAGTATCTTTTGCAGGGCCGGACAAGTGGCCACAAAGTCTTTCAATTTGTGTTTGCTATGAAAGGTCTTTATTTCACCTTCATTCACAAATGAGAGCTTGGCAGGATATAATATTCTGGGCTGGCAATTTTTCTCTCTTAGCACCTGTGCTATGTCTCGCCATTCCCTCCTAGCCTGTAGTGTTTCTGATGAGAAGTCAGCTGTGAGTCTTATTGGAGATCCCCTGAGAGTAATCTGATGTTTCTCTCTTACACATTTTAGGATCTTTTCTTTATGTTTCACTGTGGTAAGTTAAATTACCACGTGTCGTGGTGAGGATCTCTTTTGGTCATGTTTATTGGGGGTTCTATGAGCTTCCTGTACTAGGATGTCTCTGTCCTTCTCCAAACCTGGAAAGTTCTCTGCTAGTATCTCACTAAAAAGGCCTTCTAATCCTTTCTCTCTCTCCATGCCTTCAGGAACTCCTAGAATTCGAATGTTGGTTTTTTTAATAGTATCCTGTAGATTCCCAACAATATTTTTAGATTTCTAATTTCCTCTTCTTTTCTTTGGTTTGACTGTATGTTTTCCTGTGGTCTGTCTTCTAAGTCCGATATTCTCTCTTCTGCTTCACCCATTCTGTTTTTAAGGCTCTCTAATGTGTTTGTCATTTGATCTATTGAGCTCTTCATTTCATTTTGATTTCTCTTCACTATCACACTTTCCTGTTCTACTAGTTTCTGCGTTTCATTTTGATTCTTCCTTAAAATTTCATTTTCATGAGAGAGATTTTCAATCCTTTCCAATAAGGATTTCTGTAGTTCAAGGATTTGCTTTTGAAAACTTCTAAATGTTCTTATCATAAATTTTTTGAAATCCGTATCTTGCATTTCTTCTATCTCATCATCTTCATAATTTTGTCTTGGGGTGTTTTGTTTATTTGGAGGCATCATAATGTCATCGTTGATCTTGTTCCCTCGATTTCTGTGTTTGTTGGTTGGCATAGTTAATTCTTTTTTGTCACTGTGCTTTTTTTATTTTTTGTTTATTTTATACTATGTCTGTGTTAAGTGGACTGCCTGCTGTTGGAGGAGCCTTGGAGGCTTGAGATGGGTGTGGCCTGAGAGCTCTGCTTGGTTCTTCCGGGTTACAGGTCTACAAAGGTGATACCCTCAGGTTATGCGTGATAAATCTCTCTCTCTTTATTTATTTATTTATTTATTTTATTCATTTATTCAGGAGGTAAGTAATACCGCACCGCACGGCTGTGCAGAATTGATGGTATTTAGCTTCCGATCTCTAGCTTCTACCCAAAGAGTCTGTGCAGGCTCTGTTTCTCCTCTGGACTCCCACTGGGTTGCCTAGGCTACTGAATTGTAGTGACTCAGTTCCTTAGCTCTCCCCTGTTGTTATGTAAATCCACAGTGGGGGCCTGCTCTTTGTCTCTTGCAAACCTTGCAAACTCTTGCAAACTCTTGCAAACCTTGCAACCTTGCAACCTTTGCAAGGTTGGCGGAGAGAGAAACCCCCCACCTTTTTTCCTTCTCTCCTGTAGTCAGTCTGGTGAACTTTCCCGCTCCCCTCTAGATTCTGACCGCCGTTTCCCCACCAATGTCTTGGGTTACTGAGCTCACCTCCCCTTCTTGCGCCGATGTGTGGACTCGGAGCCCTGGGTGTCCCAACTCTCCCCGCTGGTGTCTGTGTGACATCCACTCCCCTTCCTGCACTGGCGTGCAGACCCTGCTGCTCTCGCGGCTTGGCTTCCATGCGGTGGGCGATCTTGTTCTCCCAGTAGGTCCTCTGAGTCACAGCCACTAGATCCAGAAGAGTTTCCTCTGCAATTTTTTCCTGATCCTTTTTCTGAGGCTACTGTAACTCCACTTTGATTAAACTAAATTTTCCCGGACTATCAGTGTGTGCCCTCACTATTCCGCCATCTTCTAAACCAGTCTTGTACACAGAAAGAAAGCCAGAGGCATCACAATACCAGATTTCAGGACATACTACATGACAGTTGTAATCAAAACAGCATGGTACTGGTACAGAAACAGAGCATAGACCAATGGAACAGAATTGAAACACCAGAAATCAACCCAAACATCTACAGCCAACTTATATTTGATCAAGGATCTAAAACCAATTCCTGGAGCAAGGACAGTCTATTCAATAAATGGTGCTGGGAAAACTGGATTTCCACGTGCAGAAGCATGAAGCAAGACCCCTACCTTACACCTTACACAAAATGCACTCAACATGGATTAAAGATCTAAATCTACGACCTGACACCATCAAGTTATTAGAGAACATTGGAGAAACCCTTCAAGATATTGGCACAGGCAAAGAGTTTCTGGAAAAGACCCAGGAGGCACAGGCAGTCAAACCCAAAATCAACTATTGGGATTGCATCAAATTTAGAATTTTCTGTACTGCAAAAGAAACAGGCAAGTGAAGAGGCAGCCGACAGAATGGGAAAAAATATATTCAAACTATGCAACAGATAAAGGATTAATAACCAGAATCTACAAAGAGATCAAGAAACTACAAAACAACAAAACAAAAAATCCACTTAAGAGATGGGCCAAGGACCTCAATAGACATTTTTCAAAAGAGGAAATCCAAATGGCCAACAGGCACATGAAAAAATGTTCAAGGTCACTAGCAATCATGGAAATGCAAAATCAAAACCACAATGAGGTTTCACCTCACCCCGGTTAGAATGGCTCACATACAGAAATCTACCAACAACAGATGCTGGCAAGGATGTGGGGAAAAAGGGACACTAACCCACTGTTGGTGGGAATGCAAACTGGTCAAGCCACTGTGGAAGTCAGTCTGGAGATTCCTCATAAAGCTGAATATAACCCTACCATTCAACCCACCCATCCCACTCCTTGGAATTTACCCAAAGGAAGTGAAATAGGCAAACCAAAAATCTGTCTGCATCTTAATGTTTACTGCAGCTCAATTCACAATAGATAAGACCTGGAATCAACCTAAATGCCCATCAAGGGTAGACTGGATAAAGAAATTATGGGACATGTACTCTATAGAATACTATACAGCAATAAAAAAACAATGAAATCCGGTCATTTACAACAAAATGGAGAAATCTGGAACACATCATGCTGAGTGAATTGAGCCAGTCCCAAAGGGACAAATATCATATGTGCTCCCTGATCAGTGACAACTAACAGAGCACCGAAAATGAAACCTGATGAAGTGAAATGGAAAGTATGAGAAACAGTGACTTGATCAGCGCTTGTCCTGACTTTTGATGTACAACTTAATCCCTTTTCGTATTTTTTTTTGTCCTACTTAATACTATTGGTTGAACTCTGTAATTACATACAATTATTCTTAGGTGTTGAAATTTAACTGAAAAGTGCTCTCTGTTAAATATTAGAATGGGAAAAAGAGAGGGAGGAGAGGTATAATTTGGGACATGCTCAACTGGACTTAACCCAAACGGTAGATTTAGAAATGTGCCAGGGGAATCCGATTCAATCCCATCATGATGGCATGTACCAATGCTATCTCACTAGTCCAAGTGATTAATTTCAGTTCACAGCTGATCATAATGATAGGCTAAGAGTCAAAGAGATCACATAAACAAGACTAGTGTCTGCTAATACTAACTGATAGAATTAAGAAGGAGAGAACGATCCAATATGGGAAGTGGGATACACAGCAGACTTATAGAATGGCAGATGTCCTAAACAGCACTGTGGCCTCAGAATAGGCCCTTAAGGCATTCCGATATGGCCCATGAGAATATTTTAGGCATGGAAAGCCAAGACACACTGCACACTGGCAAACAAACAAACAAACAAACAAACAAAAAAAACTAAATGAAAAATCTCTGTGAGTGAGATCCCAGTGGAAAGAACGGGCCATCAAAGAAGGAGGTACCTTTCTCTGAAGGGAGGAGAGAAGTTCCACTTTGACTATGACTTTGTCTAAATATGATCAGAGTCAGTGAACTCCAAATGCTTCCATAGCCTTGGCAACTCACGACAAGAGCTTAGGGTGATTACTGATGCCATAAACAAGAGTGTCAATTTGCTAAGTCAACAAGAGTCACTGTGCACTTACTCCTCATGTAGGATCTCTGTCCTTAATGTGTTGTACAATGTGATTTAATGCTATAACTAGTACTCAAAGAGTATTTTACACTCTGTGTTTCTGTGTGCGTGCAAACTGTTGAAATCTTTACTAATATATACTAAATTGATCATCTGTATATAAAGAGAATTGAAAATGAATCTTGATGTGAATGTGAGGGGAGAGGGAGCGAGAGATGGGAGGGTTGCGGGTGGGAGGGAAGTTATGGGGAGAAAGCCATTGTAATCCATAAGCTCTACTTTGGAAATTTATATTTATTAAATAAAAGTTAAAAAAATCCATCTGTTTCTGTACCAGTACCATGCTGTTTTGATTACAACTGCCCTGTAGTATGTCCTGAAATCTGGTATTTTGATGCCTCCGGCTTTGTTTTTGTTGTAAAAGATTGCTTTAGCTATTCAAGGTCCCTTTTGCTTCCATATGAATTTCAGCATCATTTTTTCTAGATCTGAGAAGAATGTCTTTGGTATCCTGATTGGAATTGCATTGAATCTATAAATTGCTTTTGGGAGAATGGACATTTTGATGATGTTGATTCTTCCAATCCATGAGCATGCAAGATTTTTCCATTTTTTGGTATCCTCTTCTATTTCTTTCTTTCAGATTTTGTAATTCTCATCGTAGAGATCTTTAACATCCTTGGTTAAGTTTATTCCAAGGTATTTGATTGTTTTTGTAGCTATTGTGAATGGGATTGATGTTAGCAGTTCTTTCTCAGTCATGGCATTGCTTGTGTATACAAAGGCTGTTGATTTTTGTGCATTGATTTTATATCCTGCCACTTTGCCAAACTCCTCTATGAATCCTAAACAGCACTCTGGCCTCAGAATCAGCCCTAAAGGCATTCGAATCTGGCTGAAAAGCCCATGAGAGTATTTCAGGCATGGAAAGCCAAGACACTCTGGCAAACAAACAAACAAAAAAAACCTAAATGAAAGATCTCTGTGAGTGAGATCCCAGTGGAAAGAACAGGTCTTCAAGGAAGGAGGTACCTTTCTCTGAAGGGAGGAGAGAACCTCCACTTTGACTATGACCTTGTCTGAACAAGATAAGTGTCGGAGAACTCAAAAGGCTTCCATAGCCTTGGAAACTCATGACTGGAGCATAGGGAGATTACTGATGCCATAAACAGGAGTGTCAATTTGTAAAGTCAACAACAGGAGTCACTGTGCACTTACTCCTCATGTAGGATCTCTGTCCTTAATGTGCTGTACACTGAGGCTTAATGCTATAACGAGTACTCAAACAGTATATTTCACTTTGTGTTTCTATGGGGGTGCAAACTGTTGAAATCTTTACTTAATGTATACTAAACTGATCTTCTGGGAAAAAAAAAAAGAAAAAAAAAAGAAATTATCAATTCCCAACTTGACTCTCACTGGGATTAAACATGACAATAGGTCTGATCTGGTTTCATCATCATTTTAAAAATCATCTATTATTTTTCACTTTATGTTTCTGTTGGAGCAAACTGTTGAAATCTTTACTTAATGTATGCTAAACTGATCTTCTGTAGATAAAGAGAATCGAAAATGAATCTTGATGTGAATGGAAGGGGAGAGGGAGTGAGAAAGGGGAGGGTTGTGGGTGGGAGGGACGTTATGGGGGGGAAGCCATTGTAATCCATAAGCTGTACTTTGGAAATTTATATTCATTAAATAAAAGTTAAAAATTAAAAAAAAAAGAAATCTAAAAAAAAGTTAAAAAAATCATCCATTTATGGTATATTGAGTGTTTCTTCTGCTAATTGGTGCTTTCCTCAGTCGTCTTTGTCTTTACGACCTGTTGTTACTTTATATCCAACTGCTTTTTGAAAAGTTTTATTTGTGATTGAGAAATCGCCATTGTCCATATTCGTGAGGCACTATATGATGGCTAAATACGTGCCTATCTCATAGAATGATCAAATCAGGCCAGTTTACATCTTTATCACCTCAGTTATTTGTCATTTCTTTGTGTTTAGAACATTGACGGTCTTCTAGTTATCCCAACTGCTTTTATGAAGAGATACTTGTCTTGGGAGAAACCAATCAATCAGCATCAGCCCTCAAACAGAAAGGGCACATTTGTATGTGGTACTGTACACTACCACCTTTGCTTCTTGTTGAACAGCCTGAGGTTTCTCCAGGAAAAGAGCATCGGGAGGAAGTGAGCCTTGGGTTGAATTCAAATGTAAGACTCTGTCTTTCTAACATCTTGTTCAGTTTATCAAGTGTCTTGCCTCCTGCTGTATTAGATATAGATGCAGAGATCATGGTTTTCCTGAGGTTAGAAATTCAGGTTAAACAGACATCAGAAGGGAATTCTCAAATGAATTTTCAGTAAGTGCATTGACAGTCTCAGAAAGTTGAACTTTAGCAAATACAACGTTCTTTTCAATTAATGTCAAAACATCAGCTAGCTTGCAGGCCTGTTACACAAATGTGATAACTATATACTGTGGTTTTTCAGTCTGGCCTAGTTGTGGGTGAGGTTTAATTATAGGCAGTTTCTCTGAGTTTCTGTTGAATAATTTCAAAATTTTTTTTTAAAAAATTACCTTTTTGTGTGCCCTGGAGTTATTCTGAATGAAGCCTTCACTTCCTGATCTGTAGAATGTTGCAGCCGCATCTAAGGCTGACTCAGTAAGTGCTTTAGGAAATCTTTCCCAAGAAAACTAGAGGTTTTCATTCATGAGGTTGGAGTTTTGATGGCATATGCATATTTTTGAGGTGAACAGTTGGAAATTGCTTCCTTCTGGTGTGGTTAGTATAGGACAGCTTCCATAGTCAAGAGAGGATATAGTCTTACCCATGTTAAACTGTGGGTGGGACAATGACTGAACAGTACTGTTTATTTTTTCTATTTTTTTCTAATTCTATGTTTTCAAAAATTACATGCTCTCAGCTGTATGAAATCTCAAACCTCAACAGAATGTGAATCATGTCATTGAATACATGAAAACATAGCAGGCTAAATAAATGAATGAAATAGAGTATTGTTAACTTATATGACATGTAGAATGCTTATAATTTCTGAATGTACCCTTTGGATGACTAGTGTCTAGCAGAAATTCAATAAATTCTACAATCCATAGAGAGAAGGCATAGACCAAATTACATGGAAGGAAACTTCTGAAACATGTGTGTATTCAACTATACAAGTACACAAATATAGTTGTAATCCTGAGAGATGCTTTTTAAAAGGATGGCAATAAGTATAATGGATATAAATGTACTATCATATAACATTAGAGTATTCAAGGATAATTTTATGCTCTGATTTTGTACAGATTAATTTGAACTGTGTATTTTAGTTAAATTGAAATTTATAATACTGCATTTGTTAGAATTTGCTTGATGACTCACTTAAAAGAATGGCTCTCTAGTGGAGTAGGCACTTGCAGCAGTCATGAAAATGCACTACTGGGATCCCCGCTTGGAGGGGCATAATTGAATTTTGGTCCCTGCTGATTCTCCATGGATCCCCTTCAGGTTCATGTCAAGGCCTCGCTTCCTATTGGCTGTTCCAACCTGAAGACTGAGCCTGAAAGGAATACTAAGGCAGGCTCCAATGAGACACGGGACTCACTCCATTGGTTACTGTGGCCTGAGGACTCCTTATCTACCTGGGTGAATTCTTCCTGAACTTCTCTGCCACCCAATGCATATTACTATTCAGTGTGCCTTCCTTTCCCCTTTCATACTAAGAAGGATCTTCAAAAAGTTCGTAGAAAATACATATTATAAAAAACCATGAATTTCTAAATATTGTTTGATATTTTAATTATGTTAATTCTAATTTTCATGAACTTTCTGTAGTACTCTCATTTAGGTGTCAGATTTGCATTGTGATCTGAAGGTACTTCTTACCTCCTGTTGCTCCTTACCTCAGTAACTACCTTCAGTATCTAGAACTGCCTTGGTATCTGCCTTTCAGCAGACACAAATTAGTGCACATAGTTTCAAGAGTCATATGGGAACCTGCCAGAAACTGGGCGGTTGGACAGACTCACTCACTACAGGTGAAGAACACAACATCCCGGCTACAGATGGAACCCAGGTTAGTCCT
Source organism: Oryctolagus cuniculus (assembly GCF_964237555.1). Lineage (NCBI taxonomy): Eukaryota > Metazoa > Chordata > Mammalia > Lagomorpha > Leporidae > Oryctolagus > Oryctolagus cuniculus. Next base: position 7,946,364 of record NC_091441.1, on the reverse strand, counting down.
GGAACTTGAAGACAGCCCAATTACAGTGGTTTGCAGGTCGATGACTCAGGCACTTGAAAGTTATAGGGGGTTTGTGATAATGCTCACGAGGACACCAGAGTCTGTGTCTGATAGTAACTTAGATCAATACATCCACAGAATGAAAATGAAGAATGGAGGGCCATTTACGGGACAACAGAACCTACATGTGAAAGTCAAAGAGCCTCTGTGATGGTTTACTAAGAAGGCATTCCTACTACAATAGAATAGCAGACGTGGTTGAGTGGCAGACTGAAGTCATGTTTTAATTAATTAATTAATTTGAAGGCAGTGGAAGGGGAGAGAGAGTGAAGGAAAGAGATTGACTGATTCCGTTTACTGGTTCACTCCCCAGATGCACACAATGGCTGAAACTGAGTCCCGGTGAAACAGCCAGGAGCTAGAAACTCAACTCAGGTCTCCATGGAGGTGTCAGGGACACAACTACTTGAGGCATCACTGCTTCCCTTCCAAGTCTGTGTTGTTGGGAATCTGGTCAGGAAACACAGGTAGGACTTGAACCCAGGCATGCCAATGTGGGATGTGGCCATCCTAGCCAATGTGTTAACTGTTTGGCCAAATGTCTACCCCTAAAAATTTTATAGTCAAATCTACAGAGCTCCAGATGTTTGACGGTCCAGCCAAGGAAGGTCTGAAATGGTAAGGTCAGAGCTGTGATTAAGAAAATGGTAGAAACCTGAAATATAGGATGGGTTTATCTGGATGGATGATTCTGAAGATTCAACTCTGCAGACTCCACAACCTCAGAGTCTCTGTAGTACCCATCCCTCCCTAGTAAGACTTAGCAGAAGATGTTGCAGCAACCTTCCCCTGCAAAACAAGTGTGTTCCCCAGGAGGTGCCTTTACCTTCTCTCATGTGTACCTGTGTAACCGTGCTTCTAGTTTCTGCATCAGATAAGGCCAGAAGGTTTCAACAGAACCCCAAGGACACTGTGTTCACCAAAGGCATTAATGAATCTGAGACCATAGCATTACTGGTATCCCTAAGAAATCAGCGATGGCTCTCCTCTTATGGCCAGTACTAGCAGGAGCAATGGTAGCTACAGAGATGGGTTAACATCATTTGTGGGGTGATGGGGCCTTGGGGTAAAGAAACCAGATGGTGAGTCCATTTTGATGGGACCTGGTTGATAAATAGGGTGATGTTAATAACTGTGGTCCTGATGGAATATTGCTGGAACTCTCAGAGGAGGACTTCTGCCTTTCACCCTAATAATGGCACAGCTTGATTACTACGCCCTAAAGCCTTTCCTTTGGACACACAGGCTTTGAATGTGTTCCCAATAACCTCTTGATGAAAGGTGACTCAGATGTGGTGCACATAAAAAAGGCTGAGCCCATAAATATCTAAATTTGAAACTGCCCAATATCCACTGAAAAATGGAATCCAGTGCAGGACCGTGGCCTTTTATATATACATACCTCCAGAAAGGACTTACTCCTGTACTGACGCCTGTAATTCTCTTGTCCATCACAAAGACAAATTGGAATGGCTATCTCTTTGTACAAGCTTTAAGGGCGACTAGCAGAATTTTCAGTCCTGTTGTCCTCAGTTTTGATACTTTCCTATCCTGAATCCTTGAGACTGTTGAATTTTACAGTGACTAGTGCATGTTCAGCATTCTTTAGTGTCTCCTTCCTCCTAGACTCACAGTCTATTTACATTCACTTGGGAAAATCAACAGTACCCATGGACAATTATGACCAAGCATTTACAGAACACCCCCTTACAGCTTGCAAATACCCAACGATATCTGAGTCATTAGAGACATCCACCCAATTTTCAAGGACTTGACTCTTATACAATATATGAATGATCTTCTGTTTGTTCTCTAGATTAAGAGTCTTGCAGAATTGATTTCTGCCCCTTGCTGACAGTCTTAGTGCACAGCTATACATAGTCTCTGAGGATGAATTTCAATTTTATCAGACCCAAGTGTATTTTCTTGGCAATGACATCAAACAAAAATTAAGAATCTGTTTTCCTGCAAAGATTGCAATCTATTCATGACTTTCCTGGCCAATTACCAGAAGACAGTTTAGAGGATTTCTTGTTCCCACTGGAAGTTGTAGACATTAAGTTCCTAACTTTTCTGGACCAGATGCCCTGGCCTATGAACTAATGAAAGCTGGCACTCTTGAGCTCTTGTATTACACTAACTCACCAGACAAAGTCTTTTACCACTCAAAGGACTCTGCAACTATTATAAATCTTTCTATTTGAACATTGAGACAAATTTTAACTCAGCAAGAAGATGGGCATCAGACCTTAACTGGTTACTATATTTTCACATTGATTTCATGACAAACATGCTGCTCCCGTTTGCCCACAATGTCAGCAACTCAAGCTCAATTGAAGCCTCTAGTGACTTAGTTGTAGGATTTCCACTTAACCCCATGGCCCCTCCTATCATTCAGACTGTTCTTTGGACCAAAAACACCTGAAAATTTTCCATTATTAGACTGACTTCCTTTGAAACCATTTATGAATGTATGTATGTATAAAAAGGGAACAGATTTAATATATGCCATATATACAGTTTTAAGAACATAGTGATACTTCCCACCCTCTCCCCTCTTGCTCCTGCATTCTCTCCTCCTTCCTTTTTTAATATTTGCAAGGATATACTTTCAATTTACTTTATAATCACAAGATTAATCCTCCACCAAATAAAGAATTCAATAAGTAGTAAGCAGAAAAACCACTGTTATTCAGGAATATAGACAAGGCCTATAAACAATAATCAAACTGCAGGAAGTCAATTTCACTCATATGCATTACATTTTTCTAGTCCATGTATTAGTTACCACAAATATTTTGGGGACTGGCTTATTTCACTCGCATAATGGTCTGCAGTTGCATCTATCTTGTTGCAAAAATATGAGGTTTCATTCTTTTTTATGGCCAAGTAGTATTCCATCACAGATGCTTATGGCTGTGATGGTAGTGGTATCAGAGTTGTATGTATAACTCCAAACTCATCAAACTGTGTGCATCAGATGTGCAATTCTTTTTTATATCAGCTATACCTCAATAAAACTGTAAAAAAGAAAAGCTTATATATATTATTTGTGCATACTTCCACACATTGCTGCAAAACTCTGAAACTTTCTACTTTCCTTCATCCCCTACAGGAGAGAGAATTTCATGATCATTGTGAAATTATTTTATATGACCTCTTTTTAACTCCTGTAGACAACATAAATTGTGAAGCTTTTACAAATGAGTCCTGTTTGAGAACAGAATAAGGGACCCAATAAGTAGTGTGTGCCATCAGAATCTACTAAGACTTAGTCAAAGCCAACTCTCCAATATATTAAATCTATACAAGTTGTTAAAAATTGTAGCTCTTATTAAGTCCTGTCTCTATTGAAGCACTTTTGTAGTGGCACAACATTTTGGTATGTTTTGGAAGGAACAACATTTCTTAATTGCAGCTAGGATACACCAGTTCAACAAAGCAACCTCACAAAACACTTTCAAGAAGTTTCATGGTTTAGCAAATTAACATGTTAAACAAGCTACATTAACACATCCAGGCTTCCTAGCAAATCTGAAACACAAGGCCAAAATGAATTCCTGACTACTGGCATCAAGCCTCCAGTCGATTCCAGAATCAAGCACCTGATTCTGAAATAACACATTGGAAAAAAAAAAAAAAACCAGCTTGTTTTCTTCACTTAAGATGCATCAGATTTTACCAAAAAATTTAGTATTCATTGAGATGTTGAAGTAAAGTCTCATGAAAAACATACTATAACTGTACAGGGAAAGGAAACATTTAAAAACACCCTAAAGAAGTACTGATAGGGAAACCTCAATGATATTGAATACATCTTTGATGTATATTCCAGCTGTCAAAATCAAGTCCTGGGTAAGCAGGAAAGGTGAAATAAGTCTGTGTGACAAAACTCTTAGGTCATTTAGAACATCTGCAAGTAGGCTTCACTCCATTATTCTCTTATGATTATGAATATATTTAAATTTTTTATTTATTTTTTATTTATTATTGAAAGAAAGAGAGAGGAAGAGAGGCAGATAGAGCTCCTTTCTACTGGTTCACTCCCCGGATGCTAGCAATGGTCTTGGGCCAGGGACTGAAGCTGGGTGCTGGGAGTTCAATTCAGATCTCTCATGTGGGTGGCATGGACCAGTTACTTGAGCTATCACTGATACTTTAGCAGGAAGTTTGAATTAGGATCTGCAGCTCGGTACTGAGCCCAAGCAGTCCAGTATGGGACACAAACATCTTAAGCCACATTGTAGCCACTATGACAAATGCCTACCACTAAATATGTTTTTGGTTGACGAATGTTGCCTGTATTCTGATTGGCTGGAATTGATTCCTTCCATCAAATAACTGTGCTTACAATAGCAAAGCAAGTTTTAGACTCTGGGATTCCTGCACCTACTTATCTTGATTTGAGATATCCATGGTATTTTAACAGTAATTAAGGGAATCTGTGAGGTCACCCAGAAGCCTCATTGTTTCTACCTTCACTGTCCTTAGAGAAATCCACCAGCCAATGGCTTGTTAAAAACAGAAATTTGTAAAACTATTTGAGCAACATGAGTTTCTATGGCCAAGGGTTTTACTTTTAGCTCTCTAGGCCTCAGACATGTTTTCTTTTTAAACTTTGTTTTTGTTTTATCTGAAAGACAGAGAGACAGATGGTGAGAGATCTTCCATTTGTTCAGTCCCCAAATATCTGCAACATCTTGGGCTAAACCAGGCTGAAGGCAGGAAACAGGAACTCAATTCAGGTCTCCCACATGAGTGACAGGGACACACGTCTTGAGCTATCTTTGGTGACTTTCCAGGGAGTACATTAGAGGAAGCTGGATCAGAAGCAATGTGCCAGGGATTTGAACTGGGCACTCTGATATGGAATGTAAGTGTCCCAAGTGGCGACTTAACTGCTGCACCAAATCTTGCTTCATTTATGCATATTGTCATGGGAATTCATAGACTATTGCCATTTTAGCTGGTCGCTGATGCTTGTGCATGTGGGAAAATCATCACATATCCTTGATGTTCAAGGACCACTATAGCCAAAAGTCAAAGAGCCTTAAGGCCTAATTTACTGTCAACAAGCCTATGTAATGTTTTTAAAAATGAATTACAAAAGCACTAAAGGTGTTAAACATGGAAATCTAATATGCTGAAAATAAGACCCATATAAGATTCCTTTTAACTATTGGAGGGAGGCAGAGCTGAGAAGGCTGCTCAAAAGCTCTAGTGTCCCCCTCCCCATAGAGAGACATCTATCTGAAGAGCTACACATACCAGGTCTCCTTCATAAGAGGAACAGAAGCTCAGTGAGAGACCATGATACCTAGTGTTATTATAAACATAAGTAGCATTGAAGACAGCAAAAAGAAAAGCATTTCCCATGTTAACCCTCCCCCAGCTCCAAGGAGGGCTGCACATGCCTTCCCCTTTGAGAGAGGGAGAATCCTAGTGCCAGGCCCACTGTGAAAAATTACATTCATGCTGAGCCCACTGGCCTCTGCCCCAGGTCCTTTCCCATATTCTACTATTTGGATCTTCCATAGCCAGGAAGCCTCTGCCACCCCAACACCAGAAGAAAGCAAGCTCCAGCCATGCAGAGAGACCAGGAAAGGGAACCCGGGACCATGCCTTGGATCTCAAAGCTGGGCCAATGGTGCTGAAGGTGGCAACCAAAGGCATCCACTACCCAAGTGCTGCACATGGAATAAGTATCTAGATTTGCCCACATGAGATGGACACCTGAGTTCAGGTAGGTTTGGCTCATTATGGCATGTGTCACTGCCAGCCATGGAAGGGCTTAGAGGGCACACCTGGGACTTTGTGGGGCCCAAATAGAGGAACCGAGGTATGAGCAGAGTGGAGCCAATCTGGGGCAGTCAGTGGAGTTGTCCTCATCATCCTCCCCCAACTTAAGTGGAAAACCAGAGACAAAGGGGCTGTGAGTTGGAAATCAGAGCTGCCCTGGTGAAGCCTAATGCTGGGCAAATACAAATGATCTCACTGCCTAGGCCCAGGCCTGAAGGTGGAGTCTCTGGACTTGCCTCAATTTCAGGTGGGAATCTGTGCCCTGGTAAGGCAGATTTTTTACCATGTAGCATTACCAAGCCTCTCAAAAGTTTGGTATGTGCACCCAAGATTTCATAGGGTCTGGTGACTGAGAGACCCAGCTGTGACTCACGTAAAGCCTTCATGAGCAGCTTCCCCTATGATTTTGGGAAGACATCAAGGAATCACAGGACTGTTTCAAAGCTCACTGCCATGAAGATAAAACCCAGTGTTGAGCAGATTCTAACATCCATGCCCCCAGCCGGTGCCTACAGACAGAGCCTCTGGACCTGATTCAGTGCCCATTGGAGTTCCATGGTCTTGATTGAGAGGTTTCATTTCCCAGCCAGCACCACCATTGGCTGAAAGCTACAGCATTTGGCAGGGAGTTCACCTCAGCAACAGGCTGCCCAGAGTCCATGCCAGCAGCAGAACAGAATTCTTAGAATTTCTAGAAAGACAGCCATAAGCAAGGCTGTCTCTCCCCCTCTTCATGGAGGAACGACACTAAACCCTGCCTAGGTTTCCTATCCGAGTCACGGCACCATTATGTCGCTCCCCCTCTTCATGGAGGAACGACACAGGACCCTGCGCTGTTCTTTTGTCTGCTCGGCCCTCCCCGGGTTTGCTGCTGGTTCCTCCCGGGTTGGCTACTGTCCCTTCCACCTCTGTGGAAGGGCGGTTCCCCCTGCCACTTTCCCCACTTCCGCGGGGGAGCGGCACACCGCCGGCCAGCTCTCTCGGGGGCTGCTCAGATGTTCCTCATAGATGTTCTCAGTGCATGTTGTCTCTCTCCTCCTTTATAGTCCTCTTCCACCAATCCCAACTCTACTACCCACACGCCGAGTACGCTGCTCTCCTCCAATCAGGAGCAGGTCCTGCTGTTTATTGGTTGAACTGGAGGCAGCTGTGTAGAAGCTGTTTCCTCCTCTCCCAGCGCCATATTGTGGGAGAGCAGATGCATAGAATAAGTCTTAATTCGAGTAACAGTCTAGTCCAAGTTGCTCCCCACACAAGGCCAGGTTACAAAGCTAACCCTTCAGTGCCTACTGATGTCATACTCCAGCAAGCTTCAGGAGCTTCCAGGGAAACATGACCTCACCTGAACAGCAAAATAAGTTGCCAGAAACCCAATATCTTCAGCTGCTGAGCTGAAGATTTAAAAATATATGTTTTAACGAAGCACAATGAAATTCAACACAACACAAAGACATGATTTGACATTTTATAAGAGACACTTGATAGAGAGGTAGAAGCAATTAAACAAAATGGAGCAGAAATTTTTCAACTGCAAAGTATACTAAGTGAAATTAAATGTGATATAAAGCTTCAATATCCAAATTAGTCAAAAAGAAGAAAGAATCAGCTCAAAGACAGATTATTTGAAAATGTACAATTGAAGGGGAAAAGATTCAAGAGGAATGAAGAAGGCCTGTGGGAAATATGGGGCAGCATGAAAGCATTTTGAGTTATTGAGAATTAAGAAGGACGTGAGAATGCCAAAAAGGTAGGAAAGAATTCAAAGGAATAATGAAAGAAAACTTCCCCAAATCTGGAGAAAAATACAACTATTAGGTCACCAGTCAGATTCAACATAACCAAGTTTATCTATGAACATATTATGATCAAGCTCTCCAAAGGTGAAGATAAAAAAAAGTTCTTAAAGCTGCAAGAGAGTGGCCAGTGCTGTGGTGTAGTGGGTTAAACCACCACTGTGGTGCCAGCATCCCATATGGGTACCTGTTTGAGTCCTGGCTGCTCCACTTCCAATTCAGCACCCTACTAATGCTCCTAGGAAAGCAGTGGAGAATGGCACAAGTCCTTGGGGCCCTGTGTTCATATGGAAGACCCAGGAGAAACTCCTGGCCTCATCCTGGCCCAGCCATGGCCATTGCAGCCATTTGGGGAGTAAACCAGCAGATATAGGACCTCTCTCTGTGTCTCTCCCTCTTTCTCTCTCTAATTCTGCCTTTCAAATAAATAAAATGAATCATTTTTTAAAAAGCTGTAAGAGAAAAGAAGCAAATAACACATTAAAGGGTTGCAATTTCCCTGATTCCAGACTTTTCAACAGAAACCTTACAATCCAGGAAGGAGTAAGATGAGCCCTTTGTAGTACTTAAGGAAAAAAAAATGCCGGCCAAGAATACTGAACCCAGCAAAGTTATCTTTCAGACATGAGAGTGACATAAAGACATCCTAAGATAAAGAAAAGCTAAGAGAATTTATTACCACCAGATCTGTCTTGCAAAAGATCTTAAAGGGAATTCTTCAAACTGAAAGAAAAAGACTAAAAAATAAGAAGGAAAAATCATAGGGGTAGAGGAATGACTGCTAAGAGCAACTATACCAACAAATTCAGAATGCTGCAATATTGTAAACATGGCGTTGTTTATATCTTTACTGTGAGAACTACAGCAATTATAATTACTACATGAAAATGTTGAGACAGTTAATGTGGAATGAGGTCAGACGTAACATCAAAAATTCAGATTGTAGGGAGGAATGGAGTGGAAACATGGATTTCTTTGTCAAGATTTCTTATCTTTTTGTTTTTTGTTTGTATCTTTGTCTTTATAATTAAGATTAAGTTGTTATCATTTCAAGGAAAAAGGTTTTTGTAAGCCTCATAGTAACCATGGAACAAGAGCCTGTATTAAGAGTGTGTTCCTTTTGGGAAGTCAAGCTGTTTTCCTTATTCTTGTTTCTTGAATCTCTGTGTTTATTTTTAGGCATTTGTAGAAATACTTGTAGGTTTTTTTCCTCTGATTTCTTTTCTCTTTGAATTATACTTCTATGGCTTAGTGAAGTGTCTGCTCTTTCAGTGAATACCCAGAAGTGTTTATTGAATGGGGAAAAGCTGAAGGCTTTCTATGGTCCAGAACAAGAAAAGATATCCCCTTCACCATTTTTATTCAGTGTAGTACTGGAGGTCCTAGCTAAGGAAATTAGGCAGGGGAAATATTAAGGATATCCAGGTTGGAATGGAGAAAGTTAAGATGCCACTGTTTGCAGATGACATGATCTTATCTACAGGAAACCCCAATGACTCCATCAAAAAGCTGTTATTTAGTGTATTAAGTGGAGGATAGTCTTATGTCTCATAAGTTTTAGCTAAGCCTAAGTGCCCAAATCCATTGCCTGTCTCCTTAGGTGCTTCTTTGATTAATGATAAAACTTGTTCTCAAATAAATATGTATATTATCACAAAAATTAAAAGAAAAATAAAAAAGGAAGCAAGAGAAAGGGTGAGAGGGAGAGAGGAAGGGAGGATGGGGTGGGAAGTGTCATTATATACTTACAAATAATAAATTCAGCTAAGTTTCAGAATACAAAAATCAGTAGCATTGTTATATGTACCAATAGTGAATCATCTGAAAAAGAAATCTAGAAAGAAATTTCAGTTCCAATAGCTCCAAAAAATACTTGCAAATAAATTTAACTGAAGTTGTGAAAGATATCTACAATTAAAAATATAAATCTTTGATGAAAATAAAGAGGACAGAAAGAAATGGAAAAAATTTATTGGAAGGATCAACATTATTAAAATGTGCATAGTACCAGAGCAATCAACTGATTAAATGAAATCCCTATCAAGGTCCCAATGACATTTTAGGAAAGGCACTAGTAAAATTTGTATAGAACCACAAAGAACACTGCATATCTTGAGTAAAAAAAAGACAAGACATGGAGGCATTGCAACTACCTGACTTTAAACTATAGTACAAGGCTACAGTAGTTAAACATCATGGAATTGCTGTAAAAACAGATCCCTAGGGAACTGGTGTTGTGTTTTAGTGGGTAAAGCAAACATCTGCAGTGCTGGCATCCCGTATGGGCAGCAGTCCAAGTCCTAGCTGCTGCATTTCTGATCCAGCTCCCTGCTAATGCACCTAGGAAAGTGGTGGAAAATGGCCCAAGTGCTTGGGCCCTTACCACCCATGTGGGAGACCCAGACAAAGCTCATTGTTCCTGGTTCCTGGCTTTGTCCTGGCCCAGCCCTGGCTGTTGCAGCCATTTGGGGGACTGAACCAGTGGATGGAGGATATCTAGCTGTATCTCTCCTACTTTCTCTGTGACTCTTCCTGTCGTAATAAATAAAAAATTATTTATTTTATAATTTCATGTATACAGATTTAGAAATATGGTGATACTTCCCACCCTACCCTACCTCTTGCCCACACTCCCATCCATCCTCCTTCTTCCTCTCTTATTCCCTCTCTTAATTTTTACACTGATCTACTTTCATTTTGCTTTATACTCATAAGATTAATCATATACTAGAATAGTCTTTTTAATGAATGGTGTTTGGAAAATTGAAATGCAGAGGCAAAAGAGTGAAACTATACCACTGTCTCTCACCATTTACAAAAATAGGCTCAAATAGCTTAAAACCTAAATGTGAGATCTGAAAATTTTGAGACCATCAGAAGACAACATAGAGATAACACATCAAGACTCTGGGATGGGCAAGGAATTTCTTGATCAGGTACTAAAATCTTAGAAAATAAAAACAAAAATAGACAAATGGTATTTCATCAAATCAAAGAGCATTTGTATAGCAAAGGAAGCAGTTAAGTGAGTGAAAAGATGACCTTCAGAACTGGAGAAAATATTTGTAAACTATCCGTGTGACAAGGGCTTAATATCCAGAATAGATAGAGAATTCAAAAATTCAGTAGTAACCCCCCAGACAGTCCAATTAAAAATAGGTAATGGATCTAAATAGACATTCCAAAAAGGAAAACATGCAAATGATCAATAGGAATATGAAGAAAGCAGCATCACTAATCATCAGGGAAATGCCAATCAACACCACATGATAGATCACCTAACTACACTAAGATTGGCTATTATCAAAAAGACAAAAGATAGAAAATGTTGGCAAGGATTCATAGAGGAGGGAATTCCTGTACACCATTGGTAGAAATGTAAATGAGTACAGACATTGTGAAAAACAGTATGGAGTTTCCTCAAAAAATAAAATAAAATTACCATATGATTTAGCAGTCCTACTTTTCCATATATATTCAAGGGAATAGTATCTGTCAAAGACAACTGCACTCCCATGTTTATTTCAGCACTGTTCGCAATAGCCAAGAAATGGAAACAACCTAAAATATCCTAAAATATGCTCGATACATTATTACTTCTCCATAAAAACATGAAATCTTGTTGTTTGCAGCAACAAGGATGGCACTGAAGGTCATTAGGTTAAGCGAAATAAGCCAAGCACTGAAAGACACATATCACATGATCTCGTTCACATGTGGAGTCTAAACAAGTAGGTGACGTCACAGAAGTTAAAAATATAGTTGTGGTTACGAGAGCCTGGAACAAGTGTTGGAAAGTGATGGATTAGGAAAGATTGACTGACATATATTGTATTATAGTTACATAAGAGTATTAAATTCTGGGGTTCTATGGCATACTATTGTGAAGGTAGATAATTTACTATTTCTTTATTAAAAATACAAAATAGGATTTTGGGTTGTTTTCCCTATCAAGAGATGTTAAACATGAAAAGGATAAATATATTTACCCTGAATGGACATTATACAATGTGCATGCAATTAAGCATCCCATAGTATCTCATAAGTATGTACAATTAAAAATATTATTGGAGGGGATTCTGAACCCCAAAGACTATAGTGAAACTGCTTGCAACTTCCCCTTGAATGTATCCACCTTTCTGACCTCCAAGCCAGATTACGATTAACACTGAGTTTCTCCTAGGATTCTCCAGATGTAGATGGTACCAACAATAGACATTTTTCTCAAAAACTTCAGATCAAAACCCCATAATACCAGAACAACTAACCACTACTCTCATCTTTCTCTTTTCGTGACTGTCACATTCAAGATTTAAGGATTTTGATTGTGAAAATGAGATTCTTTCAGGTTATTCCCTTAATCCTGCTATTCTGGATAAAGCAGTATAATCTTGCTTTCTGCAGATTTGGGGTGGGTATAGACTCTGTCACGGCTGGTCTCAGCTAGGACCTGGTCTTGTTAAAAGGCATTGCTCAAGGCGTTCTGCAAAATCTCCTTTCATTCTTATGTCCAAAGTAATTTCCTCTGTCCTCTCTAGATGCTTAACTACTTTTATGCAGCCACTCACTCAACAAATGAATTAAATTCAATTACAGAATAAAGGTCACAAGAAGCTCTGATGGCAGTCATCAACAAATAGGCTCAGGGTACTATTGCTGAGCAGTCTAAAAAAAAAAACAAATAGATCAGGAGTTTTTAAAAATAAAACACGATATGGTTGATAAAGTTGAGACTTGACATCCCTGTGGACCAAGACAAGAGACCTTGAGCAACCTTGAATGCATAAAAATTTTCTACTTTGGCACTGGAAAGATGTTAGCTCCCACAACCATTCCTTCCACCTTTTGCTGGTAGTTCTCACATGATCTTAGCGCCCACCCTTACTGATAAAACTACATGGCTCAGCGAAAGGTTCCAAACCACAAGAATAATTCATCCCTCTTCCAAGACCCATGTTTGATGAATCTTTCCTGAAATTAACAGTAACTCAGTGGCCTACTCTTCCTAAAGTTTAGAATATCAGTTTAATCGTTCCTGAGAGTAAAGCACATGTGTGTGTGCATGTGTGTGCACACACAGAGACACACACACAACCCACAACAGGGTTTGCCTGGATGCTCCCTTACCTATTTCACCCCTATTCATTCTTCAGATATCAGGATTTAAATGTCTCAGAAAGGTCTCTTTTTCCCCCTGCTGTATACTCTTTCTCTTATATAATTCACATTTATCTACTAGGTGATTCTTCCATGACCATCTTTCTTCCTGAATAAACTGTATGATTTTTGAAAGCAAGGACTGAATCTGATTTGATGCCATTTTATGCCCAGTTGCTAACCACAATGTGTAGCATGTAGTGACCTCATGTAAAGTGTTGGGAGAATGAAATGAACAAAGTAATGTGATTTCATTCATTCATAACAGTAGGCAGGAGTGATTCATCCATGGGACTGAGTTTCAACCATCTAGAATGAAATTTCTGCATTGTCTCTGCTGCAGGTGCTTTGACTGGGCTTCATTTTTACAATTTATGGCTCTTACTGGGCATTTCATTTTCCCTGTTACTAAGGCTGTCTATCTTTCAGCTCTGTTGATACAGGTAACCTAATAGCCATTAGGTTTTGTTGATCTGAGTACTCAGATTATTTAATTAATGAGGAAGAGGAGAGAGGAAGGAAGAGAAGAAAGAGATAGAGGAGGAAGAGGAGAAGAAGAAGAAGTAACTTTAATAATGAGACATATTTATAGAACAAAATATATTGCATTATTTTTGGAGGTAATTTGACTTAGTATTACCATAAGCTACATTTGAGCCAAAGGAGATCTGATTGCTGCCTGATCAGGCAGTGCCTCAATTAGTGTGTGATGTGTTTTTCATGCCCTTTTAGAAGGAAAATTGTGAGCTGTCATAACATGGTTCCAAATGGAAAGATAATGTCAAAACTTCTTATAAAACACTGTAGGGTATTTCAATTCTCTTAGCAAGAAAGAGCACAAATTTAATTATGGATCAAAATGCCTTCTGCATCCAGTGGAGAGAGGTGGATATTGGAAATCCTGTGGTGCCACTTATTTTTCAATATGACAAGAAACCAGAAACCCAAATATACAAATGATCCAATTTATATTTGTTCCCATGGTTTCTAATATGTAGCAATACTTCATACACATCTATTTGAAAACAAAAAAGGTTAATGAATTTCTTAATAATATGCAGGTATACCTAAATCTGTTTTTATGGTCTCCGGCAACATTCACAAATGCACACATTTATAATCGTTGGGGTGCTGGTAATGTACTGCTGATATCACACTTACCAACACCACAGTGAATTATTACTTGCGACTTGATTAGAACGTTCCTAGAGTTGCAAAGGTCTGAAAATCAAGATTTCCATAACAGCATCACATGCTAAGCCTGGGAGCTGGAAAGCAAACTCAGGACAGAGAACCTCCTGTCACTCCTCCTTGGTGAACACTCAACCTGTAGAGTGAAACCCAGTCACAGCATTGTTACTGTTCACTGTTTTCCTGTGGATAAACTATAACCAGCAGGAGCTAACATTTTCTGTCCTGGATTACCAAGAAAATGGACGCAAGTCCACATTCCCATTATAACTCTCATGTAGGCAAGAGTAGAGGCTACTGAGAAGCAAGAGTTGATGAGTAGCAACCACTGTCAGCGTCAAGAGTAAGGCAATGACACATCCTGTGTCCTTCATCGCACGGACAGAACCGATACAAAAGCAACTATGAGTGATTCTTTTGGGTTTAATGAGTGAACGTTTGATCTGAAAATAAGAATGTTCACTTTTTTTTCTCATGAACAAGAGTACTTGGAAATATGTATCAGGAAATATTGCACTTAAATATTTTATAACAAATGTTTCAAGTTTGAAATAAACAGCACTCATCAGTTCATTCTAAGAACTCTTTGTGGTAGGCACAATGACCTCCCAAAGATACCCGCATCCAAATTGTCCAGAATGTGTGATGTTACATTGAACAGTAAAGGGGACTTTGCAGATCTGATTCAGTTTAGGATTTAAAAATAGGGAAATTAGTTTGATTGCCTGGACAGGTAATCTCATGAGCCTTTAAAAGCAAATTTCCTTTTCCCGGAGGCAGAAGCAAATGTGTAGAAAGGAATGTGGAAGATTGATGGAAGAGATACTTAAGAATTGGAAGCACTTGGCCACTATTTCTGGTTTGAGGATGGATGGGTAACCGCACGAGGAATGCAGGGAGCCAAAGAAATCCAAAGAGGCTCCTGGTCATCTGCCAGCCGGGGCATGAGGAACTCAGCCCCACAGCTGCTAGAAGTTCGGTTCTACCAACAACCTGAATGAGCTGGGAAGCAGAATCTTCCCCAGGGCCTGCAGACAAAAGTGGTCCTGCCTACACCTTGATTTTAGCCCTGTGAGACTCCAGGCAGAGGTACAAGGAAAGCCATGCTGTACTTCTGGTTAAAAGGAGCTCAAGTAAAGCCAAGTGCTGTTTTGAGCCACTAAAGTTGTGATAATTTGTTAGGGAAGCAAAAATGGCTCCACCTTAGATTACAGTTAGATAGGAAAATAAAATTCTGGTGTTCTATTGCACAGTAGGGTGACTATTGATAATGATGATGCAATGTGTATCTCAAGAAGGCAGAAGAAAGGATTCAGAATGTCTTCAACATAAAGACATGAGAAATGATTGAGGAGCTAGATGTGTTTACCCTGATTTGAACATCCCATGATGTAACATGTTCAAATGTTGTATGTAACAAAACATCATATGGTACCCCATAAACATGTTCACTTTTTATATGTCAATTAAAGACATTTAATGGATTATGCGTCTGATTAAATTTACTGATGTATAAAATACAGAAAATCTTTTTGTTCTCTGAGGTATGTTTTCTCCAAAATGTTCCGATTGCTCGATAGGAAAAAAAAACGTAGAAACAAAAAGCTTTGAACTCTGCTGAGAATCTTGAAGACATATATTCTGAGACAGCTTACACATGGCAAGACGTGTCCGTCCATCCTCTGCCTTTACTTTCTCGCCTAACCAGGCAGAAAAGCCCTCCCTGGAAAATTGGAAGCCATAGGTAATGCTGTCATGCTTCCGTTCATTTAACACCTGCTGCAGAGCCCCTCGTTCTTATTATCTCAGCAACAGATTTTGTCCTTGAACATTTTGTTCAGCAGAAGTACAAAAAGAAGCAGGCTGTTGACAAAAAGGGATTATTGTTTTTCTGAATCGGCCCTTTTAATTTAAAGTGGAGCTGTAGAGAAAAGAGGGATTCCTTTGCCAGGTTTCCTTTCAATCTCTCGGGGGCTGAACAATACTGCTGTTAAGATCTGGTGCACCCCACCCTTGAATGCCGGCTCCTCCATTGTGCTCTGTAGTCTTCAGTGCTCAATAAAGGCTTGTAGAGGAATGTGACAAGAGTAGTCATTTTATTCTACCTGTCCTGGAGGGCTGAGGCCCAACTTTTATGCAAAGTTTTATCTTGAGTTTGCGGTACCCCTGGCACTGCATCAGCTCACTGTATAGAGTATCTCATGCAGTTTGGGGCACCATACCTGTGTATCACAGCACGGAGGGTGTCCTGCACTTCTTGCCTATGGAAAGTTGCTCTTGCCCTACAAACAGCACAAGGACCTGGGAATCATAGGATGTGTCTTGAAGCTAAAGGAGCATCACTTTTGTAGGCTGTGGAGGG
This sequence comes from Oryctolagus cuniculus, assembly GCF_964237555.1. Classification (NCBI taxonomy): domain Eukaryota; kingdom Metazoa; phylum Chordata; class Mammalia; order Lagomorpha; family Leporidae; genus Oryctolagus; species Oryctolagus cuniculus. The sequence goes on along the minus strand of NC_091441.1, from coordinate 7,930,002 downwards.
GCCCATTCACTTACTGCTGTGGAGAGACTTGCACTGACATTGCGCTCACAGAACACCTAACAGCTAAGGTGTGTGTGAGGTGAACTGAGTGATGCCCTCACTGATGCTAAAGCCAAGCCAAAAACAAACAGTACATTTTCTTGTGCAGGAATGATTTAATTTTCAAACGTACGCATCACTTAGAAGTTTTCTGATGTTAAGGAAATGATAATTTTGGTTTTTCTGCTTACTACCTGTTGTATTCTTTATTTGATGGAGGTTTAAGCTTGTGACTATAAAGTAAATTGAAAGTTTGTCATTGTAAAAAATTAAAAGAAAAATAAGAAAGGGAGGAGGGTGGGAAGTACCATTATGCTCTTAATATTGTATATATGAAATACATGAAATTTGTTCCCTTTATATAAATAAGAAAGTAAAAAACAGTAAATTAAAAAATTGAGGCCAGAGTTCTAATATTTGAGGGATAATTAACTATAAAATTTTACTTTTAAATTTTCCTATATTTTTTTAGGGAGTAAATGGGGAAGCTCCTTTATTAGCTCCCTAATAAACTTTATTAGTGACATATTTAGGTGTACACACAAATAGACGTACATATTCTTTAGTTACATGTATTTTATCTGTATATATATATTTTTTTTTGGTCAGGCAAACAGTGAGAGAGAGACACACAGAGAAAGGTCTTCCTTTTCCATTGGTTCACCCCCCAAATGGCCACCACAGCTGGTGTGCTGTGCTGATCTGAAGCCAGGAGCCAGGTGCTTCCTCCTGGTCTCCCATGTGGGTGCAGGGCCCAAGCACTTGGGCCATCCTCCACTGCACTCCCAGGCCACAGTAGAGAGCTGGACTGGAAGAGGAGCAAATGGGACAGAACTGGTGCCCTGTGGGGAGCAATCCGGACTGGACTGAGTTACTGGAATTAAGACTTATTCTATGCATCTGCTCTCCCACAATATGGCACTGGGAGAGAAGTAAACAGCTTCCGCACAGCTGCCTCCAGTTCAGCTAATAAACTGTAGGACTTGCTCCTGATTGGAGGAGAGCAGCGTACTCGGCGTGTGGGCAGCCGAGTTGGGATTGGCGGAGGAGGACTATAAAGGAGGAGAGAGACGGCATTCACCAGGAACATCTATGGGGAACATCTAAGGGGAACACCTGTGCAGCCCCCGAGAAGAGCCGGCCGGCGGTGTGCCGCTCCCCTGCGGAAGTGGGGAATGTGGCCAGGGGGAACTGCCCTTCCACGGAGGTGGAAGGGATAGTAGCCAACCCGGGAAGAACCAGCAGCAAACCCGGGGAGGGCCGAGCAGACGAAAGAACAGCGCAGGGTCCTGTGTCGTTCCTCCACGAAGAGGGGGAACGACATAATGGTGCCGTGACTCGGATAGGAAACTTAGGACGGATGGGAAACTTAGGAGGGAAGAAACGGGAAGAACTGGGAAAATATCGGAGAGAGAGACTAGCAAACAGCCTAGGGAAAATATCGGAGAGAGAGACTAGCAAACAGCCTAGGGAAAAGCCGGACGAAAAAGGTGCCGGAAGAAGCTATTGAAAGCCTAGGCATAGACTCAGATACGGACTACGGGGGGAAGCTGGGAGAAATCTCTAAGGTCGAAAGTGAAAGTGAAAGCTAGAGCAAACAGACTCGGATACGGACTGTGGGGAGAGGCCAGGAGAAATGAGGGAGGAATATTGTTGGAAGAAAACTTAGGGAAACATACCGGGTAGAGAAAAGTGTTAGGGAAATTGAAGCCGCGCAGAGCTGTGAAGCCGCCGCGGGTCGGGCGCCGGCGGGGCGAGGCGCCGGGAAGCCGCGCAGAGCCGTGAAGCTGCCGCGGGGCGAGGTGCCGAGAAGCAGCCTCGGGCGGGCGCCGGGAAACCGCGGGGATAAGAGAAACAGAAGTTTAGAAGTAAAATGAGAGAAATAGGAATGCTGGAAGATAGAAGTAAAATGGGAGAAATAGGAATGCCCGGAGATAGAGAAATAGAGAAATAGAAAGGCCTCCCCTCAACATGGCAATGAGAAAGCTTGGATTCGGTCTGCCTGATTAAGTGAGGCGATGAGCACCTGCGGTGGCTAGCAGCTTATGCGCCGCAGGTCACCGAAGACAGGCACGAATTAACATCAGTAAGGCCTCCCCACAATACAATTAGGAGGCTTGGATTCGGTCTGCCTGATTAGGCGATAAGCACCAGCAGGCAGCTCGACCAGAGTATGAGCTGCAGGTCACCGAAGATAGGCACGAACCTAATAAGTCTCCCCCACAATACGGCAATGAGAAGGCTTGGATTCGGTTTGCCTGATAGGGCTTGTAAGCCCCTGCAGGCAGAGCAGAGCATGCGCTGCAGGGCACCGAACACAGGCACGCATCAGCGCCTAAAAACCTCCTCACAACATGGCGAAGAGAGGACCCGGATTTGGTTTGCCTGATTGATAGGACTTGTAAGAGCCTGTGGCAACTCTAGCAAGTAGAGCAGAGTGTGTGCCGCGGGACACTGAAGACAGGCGCGTATCAACGCCAAAAAATAAAAAGAAAGGGGGATCTGTGGGGAGCAATCCGGACTGGACTGAGTTACTGGAATTAAGACTTATTCTATGCATCTGCTCTCCCACAATATGGCGCTGGGAGAGAAGTAAACAGCTTCCGCACAGCTGCCTCCAGTTCAGCTAATAAACTGTAGGACTTGCTCCTGATTGGAGGAGAGCAGCGTACTCGGCGTGTGGGCAGCCGAGTTGGGATTGGCGGAGGAGGACTATAAAGGAGGAGAGAGACGGCATTCACCAGGAACATCTATAGGGAACATCTAAGGGGAACACCTGTGCAGCCCCCGAGAAGAGCCGGCCGGCGGTGTGCCGCTCCCCTGCGGAAGTGGGGAATGTGGCCAGGGGGAACTGCCCTTCCACGGAGGTGGAAGGGATAGTAGCCAACCCGGGAAGAACCAGCAGCAAACCCGGGGAGGGCCGAGCAGACGAAAGAACAGCGCAGGGTCCTGTGTTGCTCCTCCACGAAGACGGGGAGCGACAGTGCCCCAACCGGGACTAGAATCCGGGGTGCCGGTACCGCAGGCGGTGCTGGCCTTATCTGTATATTTCTGTACTCTTTATTTGTGGTTCTTTTTCATTACTCAGAATCCTTGAGAATATATATCTGAAAAGCATTACATTATGAAAATATTTATGCCTACTTTTTAAAAACTGGGAAAAAATTACAGTGATGTGTTATGACTTGGATGACTCCAAATCCTTCCTTGTCCTTAATCCCATACGACTGCTTGCCAGAGGGGTATTTGGACACAGGTGGGCATGCAGTGAAACACAATGGCAATGTAAAAATGGGCATTTCCAAGCCAAGGAGAAAAACCTGGAACACACGCTTTACTCAAAGCCCTGAGGAGCCACTGACCCTACCCTAGGGTTTCAGCCCCATAACCTCCAAAAATGCAAAAGAACGCATTTCCATTGGCTCAGCCACACACTTGGGGTATGCTGTTATGACAGCTCTAGAAAGCTCTTTATTTATTTATTTTTTATTTTTTGACAGGCAGAGTGGACAGTGAGAGAGAGAGACAGAGAGAAAGGTCTTCCTTTTGCCGTTGGTTCACCCTCCAATGGCTGCCGCGGCTGGCGCACTGAGGCCAGCACACCATGCTGATCCGATGGCAGGAGCCAGGTGTTTCTCCTGGTCTCCCATGGGGCGCAGGGCCCAAGTACTCCGGGCCATCCTCCACTGCACTCCCTGGCCACAGCAGAGAGCTGGCCTGGAAGAGGGGCAACCGGGACAGAATCCGGCACCCCAACCAGCACTCGAACCCAGTGTGCTGGCGCCACAAGGCGGAGGATTAGCCTAGTGAGCTGCAACGTGGGCTCTAGAAAGCTCTTGCACATGTTTAGACTACTTATCAGCTTGCCTCAGTACCTATCTTTGTGGTAGGCAGATGGCTGTTTAAAAATCCCTACACTGTGGTCCCGAGACCTGAGAATGTGCAAATGGATCACGTGTAGATGAAATTAAGGCTATGTACCTGAAAGTAGGGGAGATTATTTATGTTATTTTGGATATCTGTACACATATAATGAGGACAAAACCACAAAATAAGCCTCAGACCTACCTCGGCTAGGTCTTCCAGCAGGCTCAGTGGACTGAAGTAGCAAACTTGTGTCTTCTAAAGTCTGAATGAGAATTTATCATCCGTTGTCATTATTTAAGTATGTTAAAATCATATTAATTTTTTTTTTTTTACAGGCAGAGTGGACAGTGAGAAAGAGAGACAGAGAGAAAGGTCTTCCTTTTGCCGTTGGTTCACCCTCCAATGGCCGGCACGGCCGGCACGGCTGGCATGCTGTGGCCAGCGCACCGCGCTGATCCAATGGCAGGAGCCAGGTGCTTCTCCTGGTCTCCCATGGGGTGCAGGGCCCAAGGACTTGGGCCATCCTCCACTGCACTCCCTGGCCACAGCAGAGAGCTGGCCTCGAAGAGGGGCAACCAGGACAGAATCCGGTGCCCCAACCGGGACTAGAACCCGGTGTGCAGGCGCCGCAAGGCGGAGGATTAGCCTAGTGAGCCACGGCGCCGGCCAATTTTGTTTGGATTTCAAAGCCTATTGAGGATGGTGTAAGATTTTTACATTTATAAACTATGGGTTAAAAAAGGTGAGGCCCCGTCTACATTAGTGTTTCCTTCCTGCGTTCAAAATGATCCTCTGTGAATGGGGAGGTCCCACTCCTTCACCTCGCATGTGCTTCTCTACAGGAAATAGAATCGCACAGAGTGAGAGACCTGCATGTTCATTAAAAGAAATGGTATTGTGTTAGCTTTTAGAGACTTTTCAAGGTGATTGCCATTTTATACCCTCTCTTTATTTTTCCACATTGATTTTTAATTGCTTCTAACATCTTACATTTTTTGCCTTGCATGCTAACCTATAACTGCCTGCTCCTCTTCTCTCTTTGTCCAAGCGGCTTTTATTTTCAAGGCACTGAAGTGAGTAACTCACACACTTACAGATGACCCTTTTATATGTCCTCAATGTCTTAATGTATTTCGTCTTCACTGTACACCTGAGACACACCTTTTGCAGCACATAGAACATCTTCTATGTCAGGAAGCCGACTTCATGCCCATGTTTTCGGCATTATCAAGTGCTGATGCTAATAAGGATTCTAGGTGTGTGTGCATGTGGGTGACTGCATGCACTTGAAAAGAGGATGTCTGTACTAACTCCCATCCTCTGCACTTTGCCTTTTATGATGAAATGACTAAACACAATCTTCCTAAGCTTATCAATTACTGACTCCATTTTTACAAGTCTAAGTTGTGTCTGATAATCACAGAGAAACTGCATTATTTTTCTGACAAGAGCTTTTGACTAACTCATCCGAAAGCGTGCTGATGAGTCGGCAAGTCAATATGGCACGTTCCTGGTTTGTAAGCTAAGTTTCTCTTTTGTGTGAAGCAAGAGACTGGTCTTTGACAGCTGGGGAGAGGTACCCTCCGGTGCTAGCATCCTGGTTAGGGGGCCCCTGTGAAATGAAGCAATTCATGCTGAGTGCAATCTCTCCCTCACAGCTCACTGCCATAATTTATCCAGGGCTTCAAAGGTCAGGTGAGGAGGCTGCTGTACAATAAAGCAGAGGGCTCTTTTCTGTCCTGCCATGTGGTGTAAATTAATATTTTTGGAGTTATATTAAAGGGGGTGTTGTTGATATCCCACTGGTAGGAGAATTAATTCATTACTTGTGGATTATTAGTGCATGCTCAGCAAATAGGTTTATAAGATTGGTAAGAGGCAGCAAACATGTTGGCTAATTAAACTTCCCATTTACTTTTTAGGTTTCATTTTGGAACTTTCAAAACTTGTGCTTCGGTGGAACAGGCTTTTTTTCTTTTAATGGAGATTTTAAATTGACAATTTTATGGCAACAAAAAAATTGTCCTAAAAGCCTTGTCATTTTAGTACTAAAGAGACTGAAGAACAGATTTCTGGCTTCACAGAGCTATCATACACTGAAAAGAGTGGCTGCAGTTCTTCAGGTTTTATAAAAGTCTCATTTAAAATTGTAAGGTCTTAGACCAGCACCACGGCTCAATAGGCTAATTCTCCGCCTTGCGGCGCCGGCGCCCAGGGTTCTAGTCCCGGTCAGGGCGCCGGATTCTGTCCCGGTTGCCCCTCTTCCAGGCCAGCTCTCTGCTATGGCCAGGGAGTGCAGTGGAGGATGACCCAAGTCCTTGGGCCCTGCACCCACATGGGAGACAAGGAGAGGCACCTGGCTCCTGGCTTCTGATCAGTGCCATGCACTGGCCGCAGCACGCTGGCCGCGGCGGCCATTGGAGGGTGAACCAATGGCAAAGGAAGACCTTTCTCTCTCTCTCTCTCTCACTGTCCACTCTGCCTGTCACAAAATTGTAAGGTCTTATCTCACATGAGAAGAAAAACTGTTCAGATGCAAAATAAAGAGAAGAATTGCTTGATATAAATTTGCTTAATCTCATTAGAAACCAGCTTTAGGGCAGGTGTTGTGGCACAGTGGGTTAAGCTGCGGCCTGCAGTGTTGACATCCCATGTTGGGGTGCTGGTTTGAACCTCAGCTACTGCTGTAAGGCAGCAGAAGGTGGCCCAAGTACTTGGCCCCACACCAGCTATGTGGGGGGCCAGGAGGGAGTTCCTCACTCCTGATTTTGGCCTGGACCAGACCAGGCTGTTGTGGCCATTTGAGGAGTGAACCAGTGGATGGAAGATGTCTCTCTTTCTCTTTTTCTCTGTGTCACCCTGCCTTTCAAATAAAGTAATTACTTAATATATTTTTAAAAGAAACCTACTTTTTCTTTTAGCCACACTTGGGATTTGAAGCTTTAATTCCCATCTCTCATTTATTCCACTAAGACTCCAATAAGCCTGCAGATCCGGCGCTAGTGTATAACATGTCTTTGATGGCTAGGAATGTGGAGCAGTGGTTAAGATGCTGCTTGGGATGCCCACATCCCACGTTGGAGTGACTGCCTTGGTTCTGGCACTGCTTATGATTGCAATTGTCTGCTACTCTAGACCCTGTGAGGTAGCTGTTGATGACTGGCCCAAGTACCTGGGTCCCTGCCATCCACGTGGGAGACTCAGATGGAATGCCAGCCTTCTGGCTTCAGCCTGGTCCAGTTCCCACTGCTGTAGGCATTTGAGGAGTGAACCGACATATGGAAGACCTCCCTCCACTCTCTCTCTTCGTTTCAAATAAAGATTAAAATACAAACAAAATACATTTTTCAACAAGTTGGAGAAGACTCTTCCTCTTAGTGAGTGCAGTGGGGCAGGTACAGAGCATTTGTGAGCGGGAGCATTCCCAGGGCAGGATCCCACAGCATAGATGGCTCTGCTGGAGGTGGCTGTGTGTAACAACACTGCTTACTTACTCCTCAGTGCCTCTGGCCGTGCCTGGCCACCTATCAAAACCTTGCTGCCAAACCGCCACACTCAAGAAAAGGTGTAGCCGGCACCGCGGTCACTAGGCTAATCCTCCACCTGTGCCGCCGGCACCCAGGGTTCTTGTTCCTTTTGGGGCGCCGGATTCTGTCCCGGTTGCCCCTCTTCCAGTCCAGCTCTCTGCTGTAGCCCAGGAGTGCAGTGGAGGATGGCCCAGGTCCTTCGGCCCTGCACCCGCATGGGAGACCAGGAGGAAGCACCTGGCTCCTGGCTTCGGATCCGCGCAGCGGGCTGGCTGCAATGCACCGGCCGTAGCGGCCACTTGTGGGGTGAACCAATGGATTCTCTGTGTCTCTCTCTCACTGTCTAACTCTGCCTGTCAAAAAAAAAAAAAAAGAAAAGAAAAAAAGAAAAAAAGAAAAGGTGTGTCAGACCTGCTACCTGATAGCAAGCCATCGGGTTTCCCCCATAGAGCGTCCATCAGGATCTTCTCTCAAGAGAAAAAGTGCAACAGACCTATTTACAAAGCAGCAGAGGAAATCTTTGTCAGTTCTCAAGGATCACTGGATGTATGAGGGGAACCAAGCAAACGAATGACAAAGCTCATCCTGGGAGGTGGCGATAATACAGAGAACTGAAGGGAGATAGCACAAAACAAGTCAGTATAAAATTAGTCCTGTCATGAGACTGACAAAGAAACTGCAATCTGTGTAAAAAAAGAACAGCATGGTATAGAAAAAGTGTGTCATTTAGAAATATAAGAGTTTATAGAAATCACACACACGCACACACACACACACAACACAAACTATTTCCTAGAATGTAGAGCAAGACAGAAATGAAAACATCAGCCCTTCGTGTAGTGCGGAATTGAGAGAGATGCTGTTTTGCATGGGGAGGGAGGTGGAGTCTATCACGAGAGGAGCAGTGGAGAGGACACAGTCCCCTACTCAGTGTCCACAGCTAGACAGGGTATGGGGACGTTTTCAGATAAGTGAAATAATTTGTCAGTGCTGGGGAAGGATGCAAATCTTCCCTCTGAAAGAATCCAGAGGATGAACAAAGTGAAAATAAACCCTATTGTTTCAGTCTGTTGTGTGCGGTTACAACTAACTAGGTTGTTTTAGAACGGGACTCTCCTTACCTCATGGTTCTGGAGGTTGGAAGTCTAACATTGAAGGCCTTCATGCTGGATCATTCCATGGTAGAAGGTGGAAAGGTAGGAGAGCACACAAAGCAGGGTGGGGGAGCTAAACTTATCATTTTATTGGGAACCCAGTCCCCAAATAAACTCACTCCTGAGAAAATGGCATTAATACATCAATGAGGTCAAAGCCCTCATTGCCTAACCACCTATTGAAGCTGCTACTTCTTAACACTATTGCACTAAGTTTTCGACGCACAAACTGTTTGAAGAGCATAAAGAGAGCAAGAATGAGATCGAGAGAGAGTGAGAACTAGTGAGAGCTCTCCCATCTGCTGATTCACTCTCCAAATGCCCACAGAGGCTGAAGCTGATTGGGGCATTACCTGTAGCAGCTGCCCAGGGTCTGCCTTGAGAGGACGCTGAAACTGGGAGCTGGAGCCGTTATTGAATATGGACCATAGGTATTTTAACTGGCATCTTATCTACTAGGTCAAAGTTCTACCCCTCATCATATAAACTTTAAGGGATACATTCAAATCAAATCACCAGCCTAAACTTGTCAATAGAATAACAAGAAGAGAAGTTCCTAAAAATCTTAGGGAGAAAACAACAAACAAAAGCAATCAGGCTATCTATAAAGAAATGAGAATAATAGAGTACATGTCCCGTAATTTCTTTATCCAGTCTGCTGTAGATGGGCATTTGGGTTGGTTCCAGGTCTTAGCTATTGTGAATTGAGCTGCAATAAACAATAATGTGCAGACAGCTTTTTTGTTTGCCAATTTAATTTCCTTTGGGTAAATTCCAAGGAGTGGTATGGCTGGGTTGTATGGTATGACTAAGGAATGGGTATTTATATAGTTCTGTTTATTTGTCTTTCAATTTTTAAAATCAACCTATTGCCAGCACCGTGGCTCACTAGGCTGATCCTCTGCCTTGCGGCGCCGGCACACCGGGTTCTAGTCCCGGTCAGGGCACCGGATTCTGTCCTGGTTGCCCCTTTTCCAGGCCAGCTCTCTGCTGTGGCCAGGGAGTGCAGTGGAGGATGGCCCAAGTGCTTGGGCCCTGCACCCCATGGGAGACCAGGAGAAGTACCTGGCTCCTGCCATCGGATCAGCGCAGTGCGCCGGCCTCAGCGCACTGGCCGCGGCGGCCATTGGAGGGTGAATCAACAGCAAAAAGGAAGACCTTTCTCTCTATCTCTCTCTCTCACTGTCCACTTGCCTGTCAAAAAAAAAAATCAACCTATAAACAAAGCACAATTTGTTTGAGTTTGCATCAAATATATCTGTGTTTTCCACTTTGAAAATATAGAATTCTTGTGGGGTCTTATCTAAAAAGTCTTTTCCTAGGCCAATGTCTTGCAATGTTTCTCCTATGTTTTCTTCTAGTACTTTGATAATTTCAGGTCTTAAATTTAAATCCTTGATCCTTTTTGAGTTGATTTTTGTGTATGGTGTAAGGTAGGAGTCTTGTTTCAAACTTTTGCATGCAGAAAGCCAATTTTCCCAACACCATTTGGTGAAGCAACTTCTTTTCTCCAAGGAAGGTTTTCAGCACATGTGTCAAAGATTAATTGGTTATAGATGTATAGATTGATTTCTGGGGTTTCTATTCTGATCCATGGATGTGGAATAGTGGAATACACACACACACACACACACACACACACTTTTATGGCAGTACCATGCTGTTATAGTTATGATTGCCTTGTAGTATGTCTTGAAATCTAGTATTGTGATGCCTCTGGATTTTATTGTTTAAGATTGCTTTGACTTTTCATAGTGTTTTGTATTTCCATATGAATTTTAGGAATCTGTTTTTTCTAGTTCTGTAAAGAATGTCATTGGAATTCTAATGGGGTGCATATTGAATCTATAAATTACTTTGAGTTTTATGGACATTTTGATAATATTAATTATTCCAATCGCTAAACATGGAATGATTCTTCAGTTTTTTTTTTGTGTCTTCTTCTGTTCCTTTCTGTTCCTGTTCCTACAAAATATTTTATAATTTTCATTGTAGAGATCTTTCACATGAGACTGTTCTTATAAGTTCTTTCTCAGTCAGATAATTGTTGGTGTATAACAATGATATTGGTTTCTATCTGTTAACAATTTTGTATCCTGGCCTTTGCTGAATTCTGTTATCAGTTCTAATAATCTCTTGGTAGAGTCTTTTTTTTTTAAGATTTATTTATTTATTTGAAAGTCAGAGTTACACAGAGAGAGGAGAGGCAGAGAGAGAAGAGAGGGAGGTCTTACATCTGATGGTTCACTCCCCAGTTGGCTGCAATGGCCAGAGCTGTGCCAATCTGAAGCCAGGAGCCAGGAGCTTCTTCCGGGTCTCCCATGTGGGTGCAGGGACCCAAGGACTTGGGCCATCCTTCAATGCTTTCCCAGGCCACAGCAGAGTTGGATGGGAAGTGGAGCAGCCGGGTCTTGAACTGACGCCCATATGGGATGCCGGCGCTTCAGGCTAGGGCATTAATCCACTGCGCCATAGCGCTGGCCCCAGTGGTAGAGTCTTTTGAATCTTCCATATAAAGAATCATGTCATCTGCAAACAAGGATAATTTTATTTCCTTCTTTCCAAATTAAAGCCACAATGAGGTAACCTCTCATTCTAATTAGAATGGTATTATCCAAAAATTGAAAAACAAAACAGATGCTGATGAGGTTGTGAAAAAAAGGGTACCCTAATACATTGTTGGTGAGAATGAAAATTATACTATCATTGTGGAAAACAGTATGGATATTCCTCAAAAAACTAAAAAATGGATCCACCATATGATGCAGTTGCCCAAATTCTGGGAATATGTTCAAAGGAAGTGATGTCTGAATTCGCATGTTGTAGCAGCCCAATTCATGATAGCAAAGACATGGAGTAAACCTAGATGTGCAGGGCCAGTGCTGTGGCGTAACAGCTAAAGCCACTGCCTGTAGTGCCAGCATCCCATATGGGCACTGGTTCATGTCCCAGGTGTTCTACTTCCAATTTAGCTCTCTGCTATGGCCTGGGATGTTGCAGTGGATTCGCTCTGAGAGGAGGAGCGTGGTGGGGGCAAGAGGTGCAGAGTCACCACACTGACCCCGGGAGTCTGGTAAAAGTGGGCCAGAGGTGAGCAGCCCACAGACTCGTTTATTTCAGTTGGTACAGCAGCTTAAATAGCCAAGGCAGCCAATCCTGTCAAAGGGCGGTTTATGCCCTAACCAATCACAGCCTGTCGCTAGGCAGGCTCCATTGCCAGGTGGTTTCCCAGAGGGTTTCCAAAGCCACTCCTGAGTAACTGACGCTCACTTTCCAGTGGCCATCTCAGCATGGCCTTCTCATTCCACCACACTGTGAAAGCAGTAGAAGATGGCCCAAGGCCCCTGTACCTGCATGGGAGACCCGGAAGAAGCTCCTGGCTCCTGGCATTGGTTGTGGCCAATTGGGGAATGTACCAGTAGATGGAAGACTACTTTCTCTCTCTGCCTATCCTCTCTGTGTGTAACTCTTTCAATAAATAAATAAATCTTTAAAAAAAAAAAAAACCTAGATGTGCACTAATTGTTGACCAGATAAAGAAAATGTGGTGTATAAATTGATAATGAATACTACTCAACCGTAAAAAATATATTCTTGACATTTGCAACAAAATAGATGGAACTGGAGATCATTATGTTGTGTGAAATAAAGCATACATACAGACACAAATACCACATATTTTTCTCCTATGTGGAAGTTAAAATATATAGTGAGAGTATAAAAATTGTGTGGATGTTATATTATTGCTTATATACATGGTTTTAGATATTGTTTTCACTAATTTATACCACCTTTAGTACAATATACCCTTCTTTCCTCACTTTATGATCATTGTCATGAATTCCACATTATGTGATATAGATATACCTATTTTCAAGAAAAATTAATATGTATGTGTATAATATTTGCATATGAAGTGAATATAGCCAAATGTTAAAAATCGTTAAATCTTAAATTTTAATACCTCTAGGAGTACAAAGAGAAAAATGAAATAAATTCTATGCACTTTTATATTTGTTTTTCCATTATGCCTACATGTGCCAATTTCAACTGTGCTGCAGTAATTATACATATATTCTATATATGTCCATATCATATACATTATATATACTTTTATATATCCTGTTGTTTTTCAGAGAAATAAGTAGATATTTTGTATTGTAAAAATGTTGATTTCTTGTTAGAAAGAGAAAATATAGAAATCTGTACAGAGGTAGGTGTGGGGGGAGGATGTATGTGGCAGGTAGAAGGTGTGGTTAGGGCGCTATTAGTGCTATTCTATCACCCAAGGAAAGTTGTCTGATGGGCGGTGCCATGGCTCACTTGGCCAATCCTCTGCCTGCGGTGCCAGCACCCCGAATTCTGTCCCGGCTGCTCCTCTTCCAGTCCAGCTCTCTGCTGTGGCCCAGAAGGGCAGCTCCTGGGCAGTGGAGGATGGCCCAAGTGCTTGGCCCTGCACCTGCTTGGGAGGCTGGGAGGAAGTACCCGGCTTCTGGCTTCAGATCTGCACAGCGCTGGCCGTAGCGGCCACTGGGGGGGGTGAACCAACGGAAGGAAGACCTTTCTCTCTGTCTCTCTCACTGTCTAACTCTCCCTGGCCAAAAAAAAAAAAAAGTTGTCTGATATTATTGATAATTGATCCCATGGAAATGATTTCGACTATTATTCCAGATACTCAGGCAATTAATAGAAAAAGTTTATATAAGTGTACAACTTCATAAAAGAGAGTATGAGTCAGCACAATGAATTGTATTCTTAAGAAATGAATGTATAGATGCATGCATTAATGTTATATACTATAACACAATTTGAAACAGAAAGACTTAAAAGCATTTGTCCCTGATGAAAAGTGTTGGGATAGTGAGATCTGGGCAAGAATGAGGAAACATCAGGTTTTTTTTTATCATGAGACATTTTCTAACACATGATTTTGTACACACATTATTCTATGAAACATGAAAAAATCAGTTGAAAGTGTTTAGAGTGCAAATAATTCTATATACATTAAAACAATTTGGTTATTATTTAGAAAGTATCATATTTAGTATAACATTGGAATGCTATTGCACATATACAAAAACCTCTGAATTATTATTTTCAGGTACTCACTGGATAATTTAACTAAATTCACTGCACTTAGGGCCAAAAGCCCATCAACAGCTTCCTAACAGTTAGAAGCTGTAGACTATGCTTAACGACCCTAACTGATGTCACCTAAACATGAAAACAAGCTGCTATATGGAACATGTCCAAGTAGTTTTGAACAGTTCACCCTCAAATAGCTCAAGAAAAATTCAGTCACAGTTTGAAACTATTTAAGCGAAATGAGCAAAGGGGAGTTGTGTTTCAGTTCAGGGAAGGAATTAGATGCAAAGTTTAGAGAAGAAGCTTGGGTTTTTGGAAATACCTGAAATTCAGAAGCTTACAATTCATAATAAATTACAATTATAATACACATATTTCTAGAAAACGTCAATGCAAACTCTTCAAAATAGTCACACAGAAATGCTGTGTTTCGATAGAAAATTTGACCTTACTCATTTGGCATTTTGATGACAAGAACACTGCCAGTGTGTGCGGTGGAAATCCTTGACCATTTCCGTCCTGCTCTTGGCACTTCTCAAAGCCTTATCTCATCCAGAAGTATAAATACTGAGGTCCACTGTGCTGGAGTATAGCTGTCTGCTGTAGTATAGATGGTCTGCAACTCACAAAAGTTCAACTGAGTTTGAATTTCCAGCTTTACAACAACGTGTGAATAACGCACAGTCAACGGAAACCACTTTGCGTTTAGACTTCAGAGCTTTTGCTGGGTAGCAACACACAACAGGATCCTCTCCCGTGACACTGGGTGGCAGCAGCAGATGCAGCTCCCCATCAGTCCTGCCACAAAGGTAAACAGTGGAGCCTCTGCAGTGCACTGTGTTGCTAAGCTCGGATGTTCAGTATGCTGAGTGTATTAAGTGAATTTCTGTTAGCAGTATTTCCAGTTTTTGATAGACCTACCGGGAGGTAACTCCATTGTAAATTGAGGGGCAGCTGTATGGCAGATTAGGGAGTGAGGCTGGGGAATGAGAAGGGAAGAAAGGCTTAGGAGACACATAAATTCTGTATTTAACAGGTAAAGTTTGAAGTGCCTGTGGGGTATGGAGGTGCACACATCCAGATGTCACTGGGTCTTGAGGATGCAGGGAAGTTCAGGTACAAGATTCCAAGCAAACATGTGTGTATCATCTACAGATTGCAGTTCAGATGCTGAGAGTGGATTAGACTGCCGACAAAGAAGGGATAGAATCAAAGGCCAAAATGGGGTGGGCACTGTTGCACAGCAGGTGAGGCTGTCACTGGGGAAGCTGGCGTCCCATATTGGAGTGCTGGTTTGAGCCCTGGCTCCTCTGCTTCCTACCCAGCTTCCTGCTAATGCATGTAAGGAGGCAACAGATAATGGCCCAGGTACTTGGATCCCTGCCACCACATTGGAGACAGGTGGGGTCTCCAGTTCCTGGCTTTGGCCTGGCCCAGCCCTGGCTGGGAATTTTGGGAATGAACTAACTGATGAAGATCTTCTCTTTCTCTATGTCTCTCTCTTTCTCTTTCTTACTCTGCCTTTTGAAGAAATAATTAAATTAATCTTAATAAACTTAAAAAATGGCAGAGCATTGTCAGGTGAGTTTGTAGTTTTTATTAAGCACAGATGTCTGCTGATCTCAGGATTCCTCAGAACGCTGTACTTACGGTAAATTTATCATGAGCCTTTTACTTACAGAATAAATAGGACTGGTGCTCCTGGGTTACTTCGAGGATCAGAATAATAACATAATGTGATAATATTATCTGGGTTTCATGCGAGGGAATCCATAGCATGTACAATGGTGGTGTGATTTTGTCTGCTGTCAATATTGTAGTGGATAGGAAACCCTGCCTCCCTCGAGTTGCACTTGTCATGTGCTCAGCAAGCACTGGGTAACGACTATGAACGTATGTATGTGTGAAGCCCTTCCTGTATGTAGAGGGGAATCTATGCCAAACACTTTTATTAATGGCTTCAAGGACTACAAATACCTTACCTGGCTGAAAGTTTTATTGGCTATGATGAGTAGCTAAAAAGTATTATATCTTGTTAATTCATCATTCCAAGTGATTCCTTTATTGTTAGGTTGAGGTGATGGCTGGCATTATTAAACTCAGTGCAATATTGGATTTTCCTTACACATTTTCATTTTCATAGTGATAATGTTTTCTACAATACAACCCTGTTCGTTTATTACTTTAATTTCATTTTCTTGAACTTTTGTTGTCATACATATCCTAAAGTGACTAAGCTTAGGGAAAGCCTCCAGACTTCTCATACTTAGCCCTTTTGCAAATTTATGGAAATTTGATATGCCTTCCTGTTATGATATTGGCACATGGGATTTGATTCTCATCTTGGAGTATATTTTGTCATAACCAGAAAGAGCCTTGGTTTCCCTATCTTTCTTGTTGTTTTTTTTTTTTTGTTAGAGATAATTTGGTGCACAAACATTCATAGTGTAGAGAAATATGATCAATATTAACAAGATCAGAATGCTAGAATCACGACATTGAACCTGTAGAACATTTTAATTATAATACACTTTATAATTTCTCCTCCAATAGAAATTGCTTTTTCATTTTTGAATTCCTGATCATCTTGATAATTCCCTTGGCTTATATTTAATGGTTTTTGTTATATCATTGCTTTTGATGGAAAATTTATGGTGTAGGTTTCAACAGCTCTATAGTACTGAGACCTTTATCCTTTGGAATTAGATTCCTGTTCATTAAAAAATTCAGTCACTTAAATACAGCATTGTAATGATTTATCACTAAACAACAGCATTTTGGATAAAATGTTAATTACACCATGAAACTTCAATTATCATAATGGTGGTGATAGTCAAATTTTCATTCTTTAATCCCTTCAGTGTGTTAACTCTTTCTGTTCTAACAGTGGGATATCATGCGTCTGGTCTGGGATTTCCAGAAAAGCCCTTTGACCTAAATTATCCCTGGGACTTTGGACTAGTCTTGCAAAATGTCCAGACCTCAGTGTAACCAACTGTATAATTTAGCAATTTAACCTTCTACCATTCTAGATTTGTGATTCTAAGCTTTGTGTTTGCTTTGTCTTTTATTCTCTCTCTTATATTCCTCATTTCCTACTCCTCTTTCCTGCGTTTCATGGGCAGGTCTAAAACTCACCCTGAAGCTGGCACATTTTCTGCAGACATTAAGAATTAACAGCCACGGTGCAGTTTGACATCCATGTCTCAATGGTACCTCTGGGAATTTTTACAGAAGGCACTGTTGGTGTGAGCTGGAGAAAGAAAGGCTAAACCGGCAACTGTAAGGATGGATGATGAAAGCTTTGAATTGAGAATATTGTTTAGAATGTTAAATATTAAAAGTGCTCCAGATTTATTGTGCCCTTGAGGCTGAACGAGTTCTGCACAGCCTGATTTTCATATGTGATAGTGCTATTTTTGTTGGTTGATGCAAGCTGATAGCATCTTTTGATGAAATTTCATGAAACTGTGGGTTGGAAGCCTTTAGGGGGTCACCAAAAGAAACGCAGTCCTTTAAATGTCAACAAAATGAAAGGACACTGTCAATTTCTATTGGTATTTATAAACCTACCTGCACTCAGGGAGATTTTCTTTTCTAAGCCTTCTCATTCTTACTCAAGATATTTCTGTAAAAATAGGCAAATAATATTTGAGCATGAGTGTATTTATAAATCTATTTGTATAAAGGTGATGTAAATACTAGAAATAGAAGCAGATCCAGAAAAAAAGTATTTAAATATAGGTGAGAAAAGCTAGCTGTTGCTACTATAAAGAAACAAAAACAAAAGAAATAACTGCTGATTATTGTTTTAAATTGGAAATTAAAAAATTTAAATATGAAAACATTTTAGAAAACTACATTCAAGTTATAGTTTAATAGCAGAATTTCTCATGTCCTTGGCTTGCGGGGTGAAAGAGAAGATGCTGAATACCATGTGAAGAACTTGAATATCTTGGTCTGGAAAAAATTCAGCAAGAAATTAAGTCAGATCTGAACCTGTGTTCATTAGTTGTGAAACTCAGGTGATCTTCAGTTATTTTCTGTAACTCAAGGATTAAAGGCAATATTGGAATTTGGCATTTATTAAAATGAATCACAAATTGCAATTTAATAATTTATCGGTATTTTGTAGATAGATCACATTTGCAGTTTCAACTTTTTGAGAGTAGTACCTATTTTTTAATTTTTTTATTTTTATTTTTTATTTTTGACAGGCAGAGTGGACAGTGAGAGAGAGACAGAGAGAAAGGTCTTCCTTTTGCTGTTGGTTCACCCTCCAATGGCTGCCGCGGCCAGTGCGCTGAGGCCGGCGCACCGCGCTGATCCGATGGCAGGAGCCAGGTACTTATCCTGGTCTCCCATGGGGTGCAGGGCCCAAGCACTTGGGCCATCCTCCACTGCACTCCCTGGCCACAGCAGAGAGCTGGCCTGGAAGAGGGGCAACCGGACAGAATCCGGCGCCCTGACCGGGACTAGAACCCGGTGTGCTGGTGCTGCAAGGTGGAGGATTAGCCTAGTGAGCCGCAGCGCCGGCCGTACCTATTTTTTAATATTCATATTTGAGCATTGCTTTATGTATTAAATTCATGGCAGTTTAGAAGAAAATGATGAAATATAAATTTGAATAAAATCAGAATTCAAAAAATATAAATTAGAATAGGAAGTACAGTTGAGGAGAAAGTTGGATCCTAACAATGCAGACAATATGTGTCCAGTATTTATTTCAGTTGAGGCAAACATTTGGATCTAGTTTCATTGTAAACATAAAGTGAGAGTTATTCCTTTCCATAGACTTTATTTGCTTGAGAAGTTATACTGAATTTGTTTGATTATGGGATATGGATACATTTTTCTGATCTCTCCAAAGTAAAAAAAAATTGACTTGGGGCTGCATAAAGGAGGCGCTAAACAACGTTATGGACAGTGTCTTTTTAAATAGACTATGATGATAATAAATGCAAAAAGCTACAGTGGGGAGGGGGGCAGATGTCCTGGGCTATTTCTTTCACTGCCCTCCCTGGAACCCTCGACTCAGATACCAGATTGCCACTCAGGCACAGCGAGGAACTGCAGAGTCAGCATGTGCAGTCCTTTGAGGGAGATTTGGCGCCCCAGACTCTTGTAGACCTTCAGTCTTCTGTTCATGTTTAAGGATTAATGGTTGAGACATGGAAGGTGGAGGTCTCACGCAAGTGTGGCGTCTGAAGCGGAGGCCTTTGGAGAGTGATCAGATAGCGACAGGTTTCTAGGATGAGACCCTGTGATTGAGTCACGATGGCTTTGTGAGTGGTGAGCAGGCTTCTTGTCTCTGTGCTTCCAGCCTCATCATGTGACTGTCCCTCCATCATCTTCCAGCCTTGCCAGTGGCCTGAACTTGTAGGGCTGCCCAGTTGTGGACTGTGAGCCTCAAAACTGTAACCCAAAGTAAACCGCCTGACTTCCTCAGTAGCTCCTTGTAGGTATTTTAGCTAAAAATATAAAAAAGCTAACCTTACATAGGCATCTCAATGATTTAGTCTATTTTATACATAGAGTATACATTGAAGCAACATTTTAATGAAGAAGTCCATTCACTTCTTAAACTCTTATCAGTCGGTCACTGTGTACAAAATATTACAGCTGCTCTGGGAGAGAATGAGCACTCTCAGCTCTTGCACTCATGATCTCTCAGGGGCCTCTCGTACATCTTCTCTACCCTCAAACCTCCATGTTTTCACCACACTATGATGATGACTCTAAGGTGACGACTGTTTCTTGCTCTCCAGACAAAAAAGGAGCAGTTGAAAGACATGTCCTGCTTACTCACCCAGTTAGCTGAGCCACGTGCATCTGCTCCTCATGCTCTGCCGTTACTCCTCCTGTAGGCGGGCTATTGCTGAAACCCCCAAGGCTGTATACACTCGAGAACATTGGTCCAACGTCACTCCAGTGCTTGCCCCTCAACGTCTTGCGTTATAATGTTCTCCTCTTTTCTGGATCAGCCTTGTCAGTGTACAAGTACATTGTCATTTTCCATTAAAATCTTTCCCTTGATACTGAATCTTCCTCCTATTGCCATCTCATTTCTCTGCTGTTTATAACACACATCCTTGAACCATTTTTATATCCATTTTTCTCCTATTTTTGCTTAAATAGACTCTAATAACATTTTAGCCCCATCACAGTACCAAAACTGTTTGTCAAGGTTACCAATGTCCTCTGCTTTGCTACTTTTAATGGTCAATTGCAAAACCCTAGGTCTTCTGACATACCATTTGTCATGAGTAATTATCAGAAAACCCCCTTTCTACACTCTGTATCGGCCTACAGCACCTGTAACACACTATGTGTAGGTCTCTCACACTCAAAGCAATTCTCCAATATTTTGTGCATTCAATAGGGTTTCTTACAATTTATCTCAATTTTGACACCAACTGCCCAGAGTTGGTGCAGACCCTAAGGATTAGGAGCTCAGTTTCACAAGATGGCTCCCCAGTCACAAATGTGGGCTCTTATACTCCTGGACCACTCACTATGAATAGGGCCTCCTGTTTGAATGACTCACAGAATTGAGAAACACTGTGTAACTACAGTTACCACTTTATCATAGCAGGTACAACTCATGAGCAACCAAATGGAAGAGATGCATAGGCGAGGTATGGGGGGCTGATGTGACGCTTCCACAACTCCAGGTGTGTGAGCCACTCAGCCCCTCCATGTGCTCAACAACCCAGAAGCTCACTGATCCCTCCAACAGAAGGGAGTATCCTTCTGTTGGAACAGCTGACCACATCATAGGCCGTTAGTGGTTAGCTCGGTTCCCAGCATCTCTGCCTGCCTGAGCTATTACAGGTCAGAGGTGAGGATAGGGCTGAAACCCTCCAGTAATGAATTCACCTCCTTAATATTAAGTCAGATGTTGCTGGGCGTACTCGTTATGAATAGCAAAAGGTGGTCCTTTAAACTTCACTGCTTTGCCCACTTCCACCCTGGAGATATTTCCAGAGCTGGGAACCAAAGCCAAATATTGTAACAAAAGACAATCCCACTGTCTGATCAGGTGGGAAGTGGGATCACAGATGCTCTGGACAGTGTCACGGAACCCTCCCCTCCATCGGGCAAAGCTGTCATTTGGCTACTAGGACTTACCATTTCTCAGGTTCCTGAACTCTGCTCATCTCTCCAGCTTCCCTGAAGTGGGATAGTCTATAAACCCTTGACTTGGTTCCAAATGCAGCAAAGTTTGAAAAGCACACAGAGTAGGTGAGACTGAAACTGTTCTGTTCTGAAACAAGAAAATCCCAGTCCTCAATCCATACACCCAACCAGTCATTTATCGTTCATAAATATCTTTTTTTTTTCTTTTTTTTTTATTTTTTATTTTTTTTTAACTTTTATTTAATGAATATACGTTTCCAAAGTACGAATAATGGATTACTATGGCTTCCCCCCCATACCGTCCCTCCCACCCACAACCCTCCCCTTTCCCACTCCCTCTCCCCTTCCATTCACATCAAGATTCATTTTCGATTATCTTAATATACAGAAGATCAGCTTAGTATACATTAAGTAAGGATTTCAACAGTTTGCTCCCACACAGAAACATAAAGTGAAAAATAATAGATGATTTTTTTTAATGATGATGAAATCAGATCAGACCTATTGTCATGTTTAATCCCAGTGAGAGTCAAGTTGGGAGTTGATAGTTTCTTTTTTTTTTTTTTTTTTTTTACAGAGGATCAGTTTAGTATGCATTAAGTAAAGATTTCAACAGTTTGCACCCCCATAGAAACACAAAGTGCAATATATTATTTGAGTACTCGTTATAGCATTAAATCTCAATGCACAGCACATTAAGGACAGAGATCCTACATGAGGAGTAAGTGCACAGTGACTCCTGTTGTTGACTTTACCAATTGACACTCCTGTCTATGGCATCAGTAATCTCCCTATGCTCCAGTCATGAGTTTCCAAGGCTATGGAAGCCCCTTGATGGCAGATGCCCTAAATAGCACTCTGGCCTCAGAATCAGCCCTACAGGCACTCGGATCTGGCTGAAAAGCCCATGAGAGTATTTCAGGCATGGAAAGCCAAGACACTCTGGCAAAAGATCTCTGTGAGTGAGATCTCAGTGGAAAGAACAGGTCTTCAAAGAAGGAGGTACCTTTCTCTGAAGGGAGGAGAGAACCTCCACTTTGACTATGACCTTGTCTAAACAAGATAAGAGTCGGAGAACATAAATATCTTTTTAAAGAATTTCTTTACTTCTATGCATGCCATGTGTATGTTATGGGGCTAACCAAATGAGATTTAGAAATATAACTAAGAGGTTGACTACCGTGATGGATACAGCAATTCTCATTTTCTGTTTTGTTTTCCCTAGCATCCTTTGATTCAGATTTGTTGGCTTTAGAAATATATATGTATTTTCAAATTCCTACTTATAATCTGAATCATCATTAATTAAAAAGTAGATTTTTTAGAAGAATAAAGTAAGTTGTGATTGTGTATGTGCAATGTGATTCAGTATTGAGCACGTGTGTTATCTTTAGGTGTTGGGTCTATATATGATTTACAGTTTTGTGTGTATTCTGTGTTATTTTATCAAGAAAGTTTTATAATCACAAATACCAATAATGACAATTTAGGCCCACATTTTACTTTTAAAAAACATAAGATTATAATACTATGTATGTATTTATATATTTGTCCAAATACTTTAGTTGCTGTTTAATTCTTAGTGATAATAGTAGATAATAATATAAGTGCTCTGCATATCAGAAAATGACACAAATCCAAATACAAAAAAAGATTTACATGGATTAAATCTCCAATTAAGCAACATAAATTAGAAGCCACTAAATTGTACAAAGGCAAGTCCTTTGCTATTTTGTATAACCAGACCACCTTGGGGATGGGCATCAGGTAATTCTATGGCAATTTTCGTCAACTATCATCATGTTTATTATAGAAGGCATCATTTTTACAGATTAAAATCTAATCATTTATGTAATTAAACCTAAAAATCCCAACTTTCAGAAATGCAGATGGGGCCCACATTTCAATACTAATCTTGACCTAATGTTACTAATATGTTTCTCCAGCTAGGCAATATATTTAACCAAACAGTAGGGTAATTTAAGGATTAATTGCTCCAGAAATCAAGATAAAGTAAATGGTCTGTTGTAATGAAATCAAAGAGCAGCCTGTTATTGGCTTTATCAACACTGTAATCACTGTTTACTAGGATCTTGTTGTTTGTTGTTACTTGGTTTGAAAAAGAAGAATAAAGAGTGACTGACTTATTTGCTTCTTATATTAAAATAGTCACCCTCTGCCCCCACTTAAAAACAAATTCGTGTGTCTCCAAAATGGTGTTTTTATTAGTGCATTGCTATGCTACAGCGTGCTTGATTGAGGGTGCCGGCCTGTGCTTTCAGCTCTTCGTTCCGAAACCATGGTTTCCAAATTCTTCTCTTGGCTCTGTCCTGGCTCCACAAGTCAGCTTCCAAGTAACAGGACATAGTCTTGTTTAGACAGCAGATCTCAGAAAGGAAAACTTGTGCTGTGCAGGGATACAGAATTGATACTAGCTGTCTCTGGATCGATGGTTAATCTCTTTTTACTCTAGTGCTTATGCATTTGGTTAAAGCTCTCTAAAACTGAGTTCCTATGATTTTCACTCACATGCAATTAAGAGCGGCATATATGTGCCTCCTTTACCAATTTGAACCGACTTCTCTATCCTCAGGGTGGCTTTGCCTGTGGTTTGTGAGTATGGACTGTAGGTGGCAGTATAGGGTACGTAATCAATTCCTCAATTAAAGTTGGTTTTGATGGATGGCTCTCAAGAGACTGAGTAGGTGGACCTTTAATTTCAGGAGTAGTTTTCAACTTTGCATAGTATAAAAAACTCAATTTGAAAAGTGGAAATTTTCCTACTAATGACATGGTACTTCATGCACGGTCATGTAATGCTGCTTTTAGTGTTTGACAAGTTAAGGAAATGTTTGTGCGTGGATGAGATAGACTTGGACATAGACCTCAAGCAAGACAGCTTCTATTGTTTCCATGGAAACAACTTAAAGCTTATAATTTTCACTAACATCTGATTTATGTTAAAGAAGCAGGAAGCTGTCTGGTAATTTTCTTAATTACGCTTTATGACACACCCCGAATACCTACAGTCAGAAACCCTGTTTCCTAGGCAATTCTACCCTGAACCAGGGCAACACAAAATTACCCTGATCATCCCCAAATCATCCTGCCTTATATACTTCCACGTCCACATTTCAGGGAGGGTAGGGTGGTTTTCTCCTTTAGAGTGATGCTTCATCTGTACTTTAAAATAACTGTGGCCGTCCCTGGAGTAGAAAGTGTCTCCTAGCCGCCCGGCTGCAGTCTGTCTTCCAGCAACTCATGCATGATGACTGCTGGCTTGGACACTTTTTAACCCTTCCCTCCCTTTTCCTTTCTTTTTATATTTCTTTATTTCTTCTCGCTCCCTGCCTGCCTCCCTCCCTTGCTTCCAGCTTTCCTGTTTTTCCTTTCACGCTAGTATATAAAAGAGTACGGGCTTCAGATCTACCCATCCAATTCTACTGAAACCTTATACCTATTAAGCAAGCCTTGGGAAAGTGATCAAACATCTTTGAATGTTGTTTTCCTTACCTGTAAAATAAGCCTAATGATGCATTCTTCATATAGCTGATGGAGACAACTGAGTAAGTTCATGTTATTACCTGGCAGGTGCTATTATAAATGCTCAAGTGAAGTTAACTTTATCTCATAATATGAGCAGAATAAATGGAAGCCATTAGTATGTTGATACTATTCAGACATTTTGGTATTTAGTTCTTTCATAGAACACATGTATGTTATTTAAATATAATTTCACTTACAGTTCCCCAGCAACTTAATATCATTTCACTCTCAAATCTCAAATTCACACATTCCTGCGTAATGATATTTCAGGTCAGCTACTGACATAACTCCATGGCCACAATGGTGGAGGCAAGACTCAGTTAGGTTTGGGGAGACTTCTAGTACTGCCAGTAACTAGCTCTGGGTCATTTGTTGAATATCCTTTTGGACAGAGACTTAATTTTCCTGTAAGACAACTCCCAGAATTGTGAAAATTATACTCTCAGAGAGGGATAGAAAAAAGATGGGAAGAAACTAATCTAATTACAAGAAATGCAGATAGAAGAAGACAAGAGCAAAGCAAAAGCCAAGCGTTGATTAAGCCCAGGTGTACAGGTAGAGAAAGAAATATTTCTGGAGTGACTGCAGGAAACATAGACACACCTGTTTGTGAATGTTTTCAGTTTTTACGTGAGAGCCAGAGTCATGATAATGTGGTAAAGATCACTTCCAAATGCAAGCTTTGGGGATGACAGAAGTAAATGTCGGGAAGTAAGCAAAATAGTAGAAGATAAAGGAGAGAGATGAGGATAGCAGGGGTGAGCAAAACTGAGAAGGGAAGAAGAGAGGCAGTGCTAACTGGAAGTTGGACATCTTGGGGGTGGGGTCTTGACTTGTTTTCCTTTATAAGTGACACCTGTGTATCTGTTGAATTGAATTTGTCCATTTTGTCTTCCTTGAAGTTTGTTAGATGAATGAAGAGTGACAAGGGAATAAGGGAGGTCAGAAAATTTGAAAGAGGAAGGACTTGAGAAACTGTTAAGAGGACCTTATTGCAAGACGGGGCAATCTAGTAATTGTTGTTCAATTGTTGTTCAAATTGGCTAGTAATGTAATTGTGATGACCATTACAATGAACATTTGTAACGGGGGGGGGGGGGGGGGGGGGGGCGGTGCGGGGTGGGGGTGGGTGCTGCCCAACCCTCTGAGCAGGCTGGAGAGAGGGAGAGGGCCACTCTTTGCTGGGCCTGATAGCTAGAATGTGTGTGTGTATTCTAGAAGTGGTTTGTTTAAGATTATTAGTAACAAGTATGTTGGAGAAGCAAGTCCAGCAGCCTGGAGTAATTGTATGGGTAGAGTGACCACAGTGGTATTCTAAACAGATATGTCCCTCTTTTGGGAGAAGTGGCCAAGCATTTTCTACCTTAATTCTTACAAACCTATTCTGCTAGGTTTCAAATTAATTTTGTGAGGTGATCATTTTATAATAAATTCCTTTTATTGTTTCATTTAACAAATTTTTGTTTTTATATAAAAATTTTGTTTCTGTTTACTGTCCCCCAAGATGTCCAACTTCCAGTTAGCACTGCCTCTCTTCTTCCCTTCTCAGCTTTGTTCATCCCTGCTATTCTCATCTCTCTCCTTTATCTTCTACTATTTTGCTTACTTCCCGACAATTACTTCTGTCAAATATTACTTGTTAGTATAAATCAGTACTTTCCAAAAATGATCAGTTTTATAATCTCAAATTTCAGCATCCATTCTTTAAGGTGCTGTTTATCTTAGGTTTTATAATAAGGAAAGTTAGCTTGAATACTGGTCCTAAATACTAAATATCTTTGTAATCTTGGGCAAATGGCAATCTCCAGTCTTAGTGAGCTTAGCTTCCCTCATCTGTCACATAGCACCTTGGCTATAGCTGAGATGTTGCCTGGAAGTACCATATCCCTTTGGAATCCTTTTTCATTTGCTCATATGTAGATGTGGGTGCATTTAAAGAGAAAACTTTCTTGGTGTGTTAGGAGGGCGGGGGAAGAAAGGAAGATGGCGAGACAGCATAGAATCTGTCCTCTCCTGGATCTGTTCAACTGAACTCTGTTCATTTTTACAGGAACAAATGCAGAAAGTTCAAAGGAGAATTCTCATGGAAACTGGTGAAGCTGAGGCAATGTAGCGCTTAAAAGGAACCCAGTAAAGCAGTGGCTTTAGAGATGGGGTTTTGTTTCTTGTTTCTGCATGTAGTCCAGTGTCATTTTGGATGTCCTGAGGATCCTGAGGGCTGCAGTGAGGTCCTCTGCTGACCCATGAAAGTGAGGAGGGCAGGAGGGAAGCCAAGTAGCTGACCCTGTCTGGAGTGCTGGTTGATGAGCACAGGTGACGGGCCCACACCAAAGAATAGACCTGATGTGTTATAGGAAAGATGAGAGGGTAAAGTCTTGTAATAAACTTGAGTGTGTCTGGCAGATGTCTAAGATGTCCCTCCAGATTCTTCCTATGGGCGTAGACAGTATAGTACCCTCCCCTGTTAGTACAGGCAGAACTGTGAGTGTGAGGGAGTACCACTGCATGCTTCGTGAAGTTATACAGCAAAAGGGATTCCACAGATGTAATTAGGGCGCTTAGCCATTGGCTTTTCAAAAATTTATTTTTAAACATATTTTATTTACTTGAAACGCAGAATTACAGAGAGAGAGGGAGAGACAGAGAGAAGTCTTCCATCTACTGTTTCATTCCCCAAATGGCTGCAATGGCCAGGACTGGGCCAGGCCCAAGCCAGGAGCCAGGAGCTTCCTGGGGGTCTCCCACATGGGTGCAGCGCTTGGCTCTTTGCTACTTTCCCAGGTACATTAGCAGGGAGCTAGATTGGAAGAGGAGCAGCCAGGACTCAAACTAGTGCTGCAGGCTGCAGCTTAACTCCCTGCTCCACAGTGCCTACCCCAGCCAGCTGACATTGGTTTAATTAAAAGAGGCCATGAGTGTGGTCCCAGATGATAGCTAGCAAGAAGGTGAAGACTTCAGTAACACGGCCATCTGCACAGAAACACATTCTACTTGCAAACCAAGGCAGCTTTGAAGTGAATTCACAGTCCAGCATCCAGGTGAGAATGCAGCTCAGCCAACACCTTAATTTCAGCTTTGTGAGACCTTGGGCAGAAAGTGAAGGTGAGCTGTACTTCTAACATATAGAAACTGAGATAATAGTACATGGTTATTGTTTTGAGCTGCTGAATTTATGGTAATTTTTTCATACAAAAATGATAGAACTGTTATAGTAAGGAGCTCAAAGCCAACGTAGCTTGGGCATATGTATTGATATGACTTTATTTAAAGTCACAAGCTAGTGAATCTGGAGCCACTGTTTCTATATGAATTTTACTACACTTTCCTAAGATTTTTGCTGGCCAGCGCCGTGGCTCACTAGGCTAATCCTCTGCCTGCGGTGCCGGCACTCAGGGTTCTAGTCCTGGTTGGGGTGCCAGTTCTGTCCCTGTTGCTCTTTTTCCAGTCAACCTCTCTGCTGTGGCCCAAGTGCTTGGGCCCTGCACGTGCATGGGAGACCAGGAGGAAGCAGTGTACTGGCCATAGTGGCCATTTGGGGGATGAACCAATGGAAGAAAGACCTTTCTCTCTGTCTCTTTATCACTGTCTAATTCTGCCTGTCAAAAAAAAAAAAAAAAAAAGATTTTTGCTTCTATGAATGTGAATGGGGAGGGGCATTAAATGATTGATTCTAGAATCAATTGTATAATCCCAATCAAGCTCCTAAATGTCTCTATCTTGGATTTGGTGAGTATGCATCTTTACAACACTCAATAATGGATATTCACTTAGTTCACAAGATCTCTTTTCTAATATACAGTAGAAAATCTAGACTTCTACCACTTTGTCAGGGTTTAACAATCATCTCTTTTTGAAACTGTTCACATTTCAATTTCTTCTTTACATACTTTTTCATACCCAATATTCGTTCACACATTCTGTAAGCACTCATTGTTACCATAAGGTTTTAGGCTCTGGGGACACAGGAGCACAGAAGAGAAACAGGTCCCTCACTTGTCACCAAGATTGGTGCACGTTTTCCATCCCTTCCAGATAATTAAAATTCTCTGTTTATTTTTACTCCTTGACTGACACATGAGACTGAGCATTCAACTCCATGGCTTTCTAGAGTTGCTAAGTCCTTTTGCGGGCATACTCTTTGACCTCTTGTTTGCTCCACAGTTCTTGAATGGAACTGGACTACAAAATAGAGCTATGGGACAAATGCTGCAACCATGACTGGAATGATTCACACCTGATGTAACTGAAAAATAAAGGCCCCCTTAGAGGAAGGAAAAGTTTGTTCCGCAGCTCAGAGCCTCAGATAGTGAGTGCAAGATGCTAAGAAAGAAAGTGAAATAACCTGCAAGTTAATACATCATGGAAAATCTTTCTCAAAGTCCATGTCTCATCTATCCCTTTGCTTCTATGGTTATTACAAGATGGAAATACCAATAGATTTAAGATTTAATCAGAAAGATTTAAAATGTAGTACTCCAGAGTGGTCAGTGACCTTAAAATTGGATGATACAAATAAATCACATTTCTGTGGCAAAGGATTATGCAAGATAAATTGTTGAACTTTAAAAGACTAATAAATTATATTGTACTCAAATGTGATATCTTTTAATCCACAATGAAGTAGATGTCTGGAGTTTTTTAAGTATTTTGAACAGAAAATTAAGTTTTCTCTGGCTATCATTCACATACCGAACACAATGTCTGGATGTGAAATTCACTCAGTGTAAGACTGCAACACAGAGACACCTTAAACACCTGGCGCACGACAGAGTTCAAAGCCACTGCTTGCCTTTCATTTCTGGGTGTTCTAAGCTAGGCTTTTATTGAGGCATATAGGATTGATTTAAAAAGAAAATTCTGCTTCTCACGCTGCAATCATCCTTGGCTTTGAGGCTTCAGTGTTCGTCTATTCTGGAAATTAGAATGACAACTGGTAGTGTATTCTGAAAGATGGGAGGCATTCATGGGTCTTTTATTATAGGATTAGGGCCCCCACTTTGCGAGCTAATTTTCTGTAAGGTAATTCACCCTGTGTTTCCCCATCTCTTAAGGAGGATGAATAGCTTCGCAGTCCCTGTTGGGGCTTTAATTGTTTGTCAGACATTGCAGATCTCCTCCAGCAGTGCTTACGATGCTTCACAGTGTCCTTGTTCTTGAGGAGTTTCTGCCGGTCTGGCTTTTTGAGTAAACTCTAGTGACAATACTGTTGACAAAGCATGATGAGGATTCCGTCCATGTTCTGTCCTGGAAGTGAATTACAGGCAGTAAGAGAGCCTGAGGGTGGGTAGGAGGGAGAGGGCGCCTGCAGCCGTGCTGACCACATCTCGGACGTTGTTAACGATAATGAAGAGGGGCTGTTTCTTTGGTAAAATTGCTCTAGTTAAAAGCAGCGGACCAACCACTAAATCTTCACGCCATGACAATTTTGTTGGCTCCGTGTGCAGCTGGCGTTCGTTCCTCCATCTGCCCTGATAGTAGAAGTGTACTTCCTCAGTAGCATGCCTGTTCTCTTTCTTTGTCATTTTCCCTGTGGTCACCAGAAACCTTTGACTTCAGATAGCTGAGAGTGCATCTCAAAAGCCCTCTCCCTCCCTTCAATCCCATAATTTTGCATGAGATACCAGCATATGTGCAGTGCCCATTTTGAGGCCTGCAGGGAGACGAGGGGCCGTAATTTAAGAGGAAGAAGCAGTGGTCAATGCAGGCCTAAGAGCAGAAAAAGAGCTAGACTCACACCAGGAGGGAAGACAAACGACCTGAGATCAAGGCCAGCACAAGAGTGTGGAAAACCCCAGACACATAATTCTCCGAGCCCAGGCACTGGAGAGCGGGGGGCTCTTCTGAAAGTGGAAGACCGAGGAGGTATGCTGGTCCCTCTGGGGTTCCTGAGTAGGCAGAACTTTTGGAAGCAGCTGCACAGTGATCAGAAAAGGGCATAGCTATGAGCATAGTGGATCCTACTTAGAAAGAGGCTGAATTTTCTCTATATACTAGTAGCAATTAAAACACACACACACACACACGCACACGCACATGCACACACACACAGAGGAGTTTATTTTGACTACTTGGCAGGTGGGAAAGCTGTTTCCCTGCCTGACTTCCTGAAGAAGGTATGAAATCAAGGCAAGTGTGATGGTACTCTGGGCTGAGGGAACTCTGCCTGCTCCTTGGTTTCACTTTTGAGAGTGAACCATCAATTCATTTTCTCACAGTTCTTCGGGCTGGGTGTCCAGACCAAGGTGTCACTGTTTTGTGTTTTTCGGAGGCCTCTTTCCTTGGCCTTCAGTGGCCACCTTCTCACCACATCCTCCTGTACTCGCCCCTCAGGCTGCATCTGACCTCTGCGTCCTTGGACCTCATCTTCTTACAAAGTCGCCAGTCCTGTTGGACTAGGGCCTATGTAAATACCTGTGGGGAGCAACTCGGACTAGACTGGGTTACTCGAATTAAGACTTATTCTATGCATCTGCTCTCCCACAATATGGCGCTGGGAGAGGAGGAAACAGCTTCTACACAGCTGCCTTTCACCAACTTGACAAGCTGCAGGAGCTGCTCCTGATTGGAGGAGAGCAGCATACTCGGCGTGTGGGTAGCAGAGTTGGGATTGGTGGAAGAGGACTATAAAGGAGGAGAGAGACACCATGCACCAGGAACATCTAAGGGGGAACACCTGAGCAGCCCCCGAGAGAGCCGGCCGGCGGTGTGCCGCTCCCCCGCGGAAGTGAGGAAAGTGGCAGGGGGAACTGCCCTTTCACGGAGGTGGAAGGGTCGGTAGCCAACCCGGGAAGGACCAGCAGCAAACCCGGGAAGGGCCGAGCAGACGAAAGAACAACGCAGGGTCCTGTGTCGTTCCTCCACGAAGAGGGGGAGCGACAAATACCTAAGTTAACTCTTGAAGGCCTCCGTCTCCAATACAGTCACATTCTAAAGTATCAGGTATTGAGCCTTCAACATAACAGGTTTGAGAAGAGGCACAATTCATCCCATAACACCCTGGAACTGCTAATATACAGCCCTAATCCCTAACATCCACGTACTGACCTCTATACTTCTGTGCTGCCTCCAACCCAGAGAACTGCCAGGGCAGGTCTCCGTGGCAGCAAAACCTTCAGTGCATTGCTCTGACCAGTTTAGTTCACATTCTTGGAGCAATGCCCTATTCATTTTCGGACTGTCTGTGCTTGACTGGTGTATCAGGTATGGTACAACCAGAGAAACAGAACCAGCAGCATTGTGTGTGATGAATATGTGCTAGGGTTTGAATATTTGTTCCCCATAACTCAGGGGTAGAGTTCCCATAGTCTTACATCAGTGGTACTAAGAGGGGAGGATTTCCTTTAATTATGGTGTTGGGTGGAGAGTTTGGATAACGACAGATTGGATGATCGAGTCTCTAGTGTGGGGCCCCCATGATTGAACCCTGGTGGCTGTGTAAGGGTAGAGATAGACCCACATCCATGTGATGCTGTGAGTTGCCGTGGGACTCTGCCAGAGGCTGAACTGGATCTGGACTGTGAGCCTGCAGAACCATGAACCAAAATAAAGTGCTTCCCTTCATAAAGTTAGGCGGCCTTGGGAATTTCACTATATTGATGGGAATCTGACAAAGTATGTGTTCATGGAGACCATGTGAGTGGTGAGTGTGGCATTGGCTTACACTGTGATGAGGTGGGGTAAGAATCTATCTCCACGTGTGCTGCTGGATCCTGGTCAGGAACTTGGGGGTGGGAGTGGAAATGAGAAGGCTGAAACTCCATGAGCACCAGCTGCAACCCCTCCAAAATGGCCTGAAACCCATGCCCTTTCTTGCTGCCTCTGACTTAGTTACAAGGGGATCTTCTGTAGCTGGGGTTCTTCTTTGTAGAGCTGATCATGTGACACAGCCAGTGCTCATGGAGGAGTCAGCAGGTCAGCAGCAGCATACACAGACCACACAGTGGCTGTGGTCACATTGCCAACATGTACAAGCTTCCGGAATTGCTCCTGTATGTCCCCCTAGCCACCCATACAGGGGAGGGGGGTTCTAGGACATATACTTCCACCTGGGCAGGTTGGCCTACTACATAAGGCAGGTGCACTTTGTGAACCCTGTGATTCCTGTCAGGCACTGGGCTAGGCTTATAGAATTCTTTCATGAGATCTTGAGAATCACCCATGAACTGGCTTCTATTTTTTCCATTACAGATAAAGCACACAAATCACAGAGACCTCAATTTGCTAAAATGCATGAAGCTTCTAAGTGGCAAAGCCATGACTGGACCAAAGTGGTTTCCAAACAAAGGTTTTTCAGAGTGTCACCTCTGAAGCATACATTTCTTTAAACAAACGGTTAATTCTCTTGCTCTTTAAAATGTCACCGTTGGGGGTGGGTGTTTGATATAGCAGCGAAGCCTCTGCCTGGGGCTCCAACATTCCATATTGGAGTATTTAGGTTTGAGTCACAACTCTGCTCCTGATTCCAGCTTCCTGCTAACCCTGGGAAGCAGCAAGTGGTGGCTCAAGTACTTGGGTCTCTGCCACTCACCCGGGAGGCTTGGATTGAGTTTTGGGCTCTTGGATTTGTTCTGGCCCAGCACTGGCTGCTACAGGCATTTGGGAAGTGAACCAGCAGATGGGAGATCTCTGTCTCTATTTGTCCATCTCTGCCTTTCTAAACAAAACAGTCACATCTGGTTGAAAGGGCAGCATGTATGGCAGCTGGAGAGAATATCCACACAGTCATTTGTCTTCATGGAAAAAAGTAGCCAATTTGGAGCACCAAAATTTTACAATCAGCTAAGTCATGTATCCCAAGGTAACGGGATTTCTGGCGGGACAGAAGAGCCTCATGGTCACTCGCCATCTCACTACAAACGTTGCAATGCTTCCAATGTACTTTAAATGTACCGTTTACATAAAATGAACCACATCCATGACATCCTGTCACACATTGTACATTATGTTCATTTGCTTGCATGAATAATGCAGTGAAGAAAATTTACTTGTGCAAGTTCATAGACTCACTCTGGGATTCTTTGTTCTAGGCAGGGCAGCTGTTCTATCAATGACTGTTTACACAACTTTCCCACAAAACATTGTTGTTGTTGTTTTATATAAGAAATAATTCAGCATTTAAATCTTCTCTGGTATTTCTTTCTAATACTGGCTCACAAAAAGTAGCTTTTCAATATGCTTCATTATTAAGAGACTCAACAATATGCCAGAGTACTATAAGCTTGATGTATTAGCAACATCTGT
Source organism: Oryctolagus cuniculus (assembly GCF_964237555.1). Classification (NCBI taxonomy): domain Eukaryota; kingdom Metazoa; phylum Chordata; class Mammalia; order Lagomorpha; family Leporidae; genus Oryctolagus; species Oryctolagus cuniculus. The sequence goes on along the minus strand of NC_091441.1, from coordinate 7,896,404 downwards.
ATTTTCATCTCACTGTGCAAGAGTTTTCCCACACTGCATATTTTTTACCATTTTTTTCAAAATTTCAGCTCTGTTTTCTATGTATTCTAGCAGTATTTGCTGACAAAGAAATGTGTGTGCCGTTTCACTGTCTTTCATGTATTATTTTTTAGTCATTTTTACCATATACAAAAGAACAAATGCTTACAAAATGTGTTTTTAGAAATTTTTAAGAAACCTCAAAAGAGCCTTCTAAGTATTTACCATTAGCTTCACTGAAAAAAATTTAAGGTATTTTATCATTTGCTAAAAAATCAAAAGTGGTATTTTCATATGTTTGCTCTTGATTTTAAAATTATACTGATAGTTAATATCTTACAATATATACATTTAGTTGCATATTGAAAATAATAAATTTTATATAATATTTTGCTTTAATTTTTTTCAAATCTAATAATTTTACCATCATTTTTAAACTCAAATAGAAAACACTTCTAATTGGAAAATGCAATTATCACATCTAATATTTTTTATCTGAGTTCCAGTGATACTCAGATAATATTATTTTCAACTTTGGTTTCTTTGCAGATTTTTGTTTACAATTAACTACCCATTTTTAATTTAATGAAAAACTGGTGAATATCATTGAAACTATATAAAATTGTACCCAAGGAAACTATCTTTTATGAGTCGTCCTCAAATAGTTCACAGAAGATGCATATTATTAAAAAGTTGTGCATGCTTCTCAAAAAATTTTTGCACCAAGATAAACTTAGCTGTTAATTCAATTTCTGTGTACTCTTTGAAGCGCTCCTGTTCTGTAGCTCACTGAAGGTGAACACATGAGAGAAAACCACTTGCAACCACCTTGCTGTGGAGTGTGTGCACTCTGCTTGCACGCAAACTGGAGGGGAGGATCTTCATTTTCAAGTCATACCGTAAACATTAGCAGAGTTCATTTCTCCTGCTAAATTGTGTTTATTTAAAAAGTTTTTTATTCTTATATACTTATCATTGATTTTTATTTGAAAGGCAGAAAGATTGGAAAGAGAGAGAGAGGGATAGAGAAAGAGAGGTAGAAAGGCAGATAGGGGCAGAGAGGGAGAAAGAGAGATTGGTCTTCCATATATGGATTCATTCTTCAAATACCCACAACAGCAGACTGGGCCAGACAAAAGTCAGGAGCCAGGAACTCAATCTGAGTCTCTCGTGTGAGTGTCAGGGATGCAAGCACTTGAGCCGTGAGTGGCTGCCTCATAGTATGCACAGTAGCATGAAGCTGGAATTGGAAGTGGAGTTGGGACTTGAGCCCAACACTGACGTTTTGGATGCGTGTGTCTGAAGTGGTTTATTAACCGCTGTGAAAATGCCCACCCCTCCTATAAGCAGCAGCTTAACCCACTGTGCCACAACACTGTTCCTGAAATATTTAAAGTTTCTTACAGGTAGAATTCTTTGCAAAATTTGGTTTTGCAACACCAGAACCAAACTCTCCCACAGCAAATTTTATAATGCGGATTTTTAGGCATGCACAGATTCTATAAATTCTGCATATGGCACCAAAGTTTCTGATTTTTTTTTTTTTTTTTTGAGAACCAGACAGCCTGGGTGATACTTAAACACACATTAAAGTTTGAGAATTCTGAGGGTAGAGAAAACAATTGTACCATCTCTTTGAATGCAATCTAAGAGAGGTTATTGAAGGAACTTTAGAAAATGTGACCATTTTATCCAAGGGTGCATTACTGTTAAGGGAGGAAAAATTGAGAACAACCAGACCATTTTGCTCTACTATATGATAGCAGATTTCAAAGGCTTAAGTAAAATTTCAGCCCCATTTTAAACGATAAGTTTTGAAAAAGAAATAGTTTGAGAGGTTTGAGCTTCTCTGAACAGGCAATCCAGTGTGCAATTATTTAACTTCCGCATGATGAAAAGGGTGTGGATGTGGCTATTTGTGTAGAATGTTCTTGGAACTCTGCTTTCTGAAACTGCACAAGACTGAAGAGTTATGGGACTCTCTGTTCAAGGGTGTATAGATGTTCGGGCAGAACTGCCATGGTGTAAGAAAAGGTGTATCCTGAGTTGACCTAAGGCATGTTGAAAAGGCTATGCACAACACAGGTTTATTTACTTATCTCTTCAGTTTCTTCATGTTACAAAAATCTAGGAAAGAAGGTCTTGCTATTAAGCTGATGACCAGATGAGAAGAGTTGACACCTTCAAGTGCTATTCTGTGTTCTTAGTTGTTTTTAATGGGCAAAAGGCATAGAAAGCACTCAGATAAAAATCAACACACCCTAGAAAGAGGATTGTTTCTTCCCAAACAGAAATAGATTGAATGTGGCACTATCACACACTATTCTGTGGCTTTGAGAAATTTGTGTCTTTTACTAGCTTTTTTTCTTTCCCTAAAAATGGCAGAGATAGGGGAAACCTATTGGTTTGTTGTGATAATAAAGGTATAGAAAAAGTAAGATTCTTCTTAAAACATACAAAATGTTATTATTCTTTTAGAAATTTATTATTTTAAAGGCAGAGTTACAGAGAAGGATGGAGAGACAGAGATTTTAATTCAAGTTTCTCAGATTTCTTGCTATCTTATCAAAATCTTTTACAAAGAAAATTGGCAATTGCCTAACCAGCTGGGTCCTTTTGACTACATAAAAAATGGGAGAGGTGTGAAATTAGTACCATTCTGATTTTTAAAGAGGGAGCGATGTCAGATTCAGAAAAGCATGGGTCAGTTTGATTAACATTGCTCTTCAGCAGACTTTATGTATCTTATTGAGAGTATGGCATGCTTGTACATATGTGAGACACAGATTGATACTTAGGGGCCCCAGATGGGAATCCATCGTGTGCAAGTTTCATCAAATGAAGCGGATTTCTTTTGATGACAAGGCTTTGAGATGCATGGAGTGAATCTTACTGAGCAAAAGTGTGTGGATTATTTTGAGGCTGTTTGGATGTTGATTCCCTTCCATGCTGTTAATTTTCTTCAGAATCCCGGCTGTCACCCCTTAAAATAGGTTAACATGAAAAATTAGGTTGGTGAGTACAAGGTATGTGGATGTTTTTCCTTTGCAGCTCTCTAGATCTGTTCTCCTAACAGTGCATTCCTCTCAGTGGAATTGTCAACTTGCTTTTCTTGAAAGTGGGCATGGTTGAGGGGATGGAGCAGAGAGTCAGGGAGTGGATCCCAAAGATCAGTGCATTTCTAACGGTCAGGGAAGAGACGTCTGCGCAGTTTTCTCCAAGGTTAAGCTACCTTTTACATGTGTATTATTTTTCAGCATCCAGTTTAAAACCCAGAGTTTCCTCAAACTTTACTTTTTTTGTTGGATTCAGAAATCCACATTATATTGCTTCCTAAGTGAAGCAGTTTCTTTGGAAAGTGGTGGGTAGATTTTATTCAAGAAGTTAAAGCTTGGGGTGAGCATTTGGCACAGAGATTAAGGTGCTGCTTGGAATGAGAGAGAGAGAGAATGAGACAGAGAGATTTTTCCCATCCGCTAGTTCATTTCTCTTTCTCCTTCGCCTCCTCTCCCCCACCCTTTCAAAAAAGTAGTTAAGGCTTCTCTCTCTTCTCCAGTGGGGCGAATCTGCACGCACCTGACCAGCTACTTTAGATAAAGGGAACTGCACGTTGCTCACCCGTGGTCTCACCTCTCCTTGTATTTGCGAATTCTGTGTCTGAAGCTGTGCTCATTCTGCGCGCCGTGCTCCTAGAATCACTCCTTCCTCTGCGTCTTGAGTGAGTGTGTGTCTTGGTTTGTTTTTCTCCATCTCTGTTTTGTTGTTTTAATTTGCAATTTTCCCATTTCATGTTTTCTAACATTGTTAGGATTTTTGTTTTCCTTTGTATTTTATTTTTTGCTCTTTCAATGGGAATTTAAGAAAATGGAAGATAAATAGACACAGCAGTTATCTTGTTTGGGTCAAAATATTTATATAGTAGCTTCTTCAGGGAAAAAATGTCCAAGCAAGACAAAAATCTCACTAGTCATGAGGATAACAGCTTTAGGAAATGCTGATACAGCATTTTAAAGTTTAGAGAAACAATAAAAAACATTTAGCTCTGTGGACATTGTGAAGTAGTTGTTACTAATTCAAGTTTAGAGATGAAGAAACTAACATTTAAATAGCTTTATTACTTGGCCTCAACTAATGAATAGAAGAGCTGGAGTTTGACCTAAATCTCATGACTCCAAAGGAAACAATTTATAATAAATGTAGCAAAATTGTTATACAATGTTGGGTGAATTAGAAATAACTTTTAAATGTCATAAAATGCAGAGTAATGTAACTAGAATATCCATTTATTATTGTTTTACTACTCAGAATTTAATGTCTTTTTACACAGTTATAATTATTATGGGCGCTCTTAAAATATTTTTTCCACCAAAAACTTAATGTTCTTGCTATCACATACATCTGTGTGCATTTGCTTTTGGGACAAATTCCCCATGGTGGAAATCTCAACTCAAGATTTTAAGGTTCCTACTACATGTTGACAAATTGACTTTCAGATGTCTTGTTCCAATTAACCTCACTATCATAACAAACTGTATTTTGTTGTAACTCTCCAGTCATTGCTACTTCCATAAAATGTTTCCAATGGGCTTAAAGTTTAGGGTGTTGGGAATGAAGATCCACAGTTACCAATGTTAAAAAGGACAAAGTCTATTTTGAGTCTAAATCTACACAAGGCAGAGAATGAAAAGCCAGGAAAAAAAGGTAATATGATTTTTGGGCTTCTGATAAAAACAATTTCATTTTGAAAGTTTGAGTCCTTAATTTCTTAAATCACAACCAGAATACCAAGAGCACTGCATAATTCACAATATTCATTACGTAAGGAGAAAATCAAGTACCGCTTTCAGTGTTCAGGGGTATCATTTAAAACGGGTGTGTGTTTTTTGTTTTGGTGTGTGTGTGTGCGTATGACATGAACATGAAAAGGCTTCAGATTTTGGCACATTAAGAACCATATTAAATAAGACATTAGTCATCACGAAAGAGAACAGCAGAACATGGTAGTCTTAAAAATAGTATTCAAGTTGAGTGATATGACATGGCCAGGGCCAAGATTTCAGTAATTTCAGGTCGATGTGTGGAAGAGCATTCTAACAAATCCAGTTTTAAAATACATAGTGAGGCCAGCGCCGCGGCTCACTAGGCTAATCCTCCGCCTTGCAGCGCCAGCACACGGGGTTCTAGTCCCGGTCGGGGCGCCGGATTCTGTCTCAGTTGCCCCTCTTCCAGGCCAGCTCTCTGCTGTGGCCAGGGAGTGCAGTGGAGGATGGCCCAAGTGCTTGGGCCCTGCACCCCATGGGAGACCAGGATAAGTACCTGGCTTCTGCCATTGGATCAGTGTGGTGCGCTGGCCACAGCGCGACAGCCGCGGTGGCCACTGGAGGGTGAACCAACAGCAAAAGGAAGACCTTTCTCTCTCTCTCTCACTGTCCTGTCAAAAAAAATTAAAAAAAAAAAAGTCTAGTACTACAGTATCATATATAGGTACTGCTGATACAATTGCTGGTAAGGTTTTAGAATCTCTACATGTATTAATGCACTTAACAACAGCCACAAAATTACAGATCTGAGATATGAGCTCAGTCTGTTTGGTTCCCAAGTATTTGTAACCACTGCAGCAAAATAGATACAACCAAGGTAAAATATGAATCTAGCAAAGGGTTAGAGTGTGGGGAGCAACTCGGACTAGACTGTTACTGGAATTAAGACTTATTCTATGCATCTGCTCTCCCACAATATGGCGCTGGGAGAGGAGTAAACAGCTTCTACCCAGCTGCCTCTCACCAACTTGACAAGCTGCAGGAGCTGCTCCTGATTGGAGGAGAGCAGCGTGCTCGGCGTGTGGGTAGTAGAGTTGGGATTGGTGGAAGAGGACTATAAAGGAGGAGAGAGACAACATGCACCAGGAACATCTATCCGAATAACACCTGAGGAACATCTGAGCAGCCCCCGAGAGAGCCGGCCGGCGGTGTGCCGCTCCCCTGCGCAAGTGGGGAAAGTGGCAGGGGGAACTGCCCTTCCACGGAGGTGGAAGGGTCGGTAGCCAACCCGGGAAGAACCAGCAGCAAACCCGGGGAGGGCCGAGCAGACAAAAGAACAGCGCAGGGTCCTGAGTCGTTCCTCCACGAAGAGGGGGAGCGACATTAGAGTTCCTTCCAAGAAAGCCCAAAATTCAGTTGTAAGACCCAAGGAAAGAATTGAAAAATAAAATCATGGGGCTCACCAACAGTAAACCACATATTAATGATCTGAGAAATAGCAAGAGATAAACCCACACGTCTTGGGAAGTTAAAGACTTCATGGAGAAGGCACTGGTTCAAAGACCGCAAGAGGCAGGAAACAGAACAGAGAAGCATGACAGAGCACTCGCATTTGGAGGACTGGAACGTTTGATAAGCACATTTGAGGGTGAGAAAGTGGCCCAAGATTGGACTCACCTTGGCCAGACCACCAAACACATTCCATGCCAGTTGTTCTCCAACCCTAGTCCGTAGGCCAGCAGCATGAGTTACCACCTGGAAATTCATTAGATGTACAAGTTCTCAGGCCCCATCTCAAACCATCCCTGCATTAGAGACTGCGGATGGGGCCCAACAGTCTGTATTTTAGGAACTTCCCAGATGTCTCTGGGGAATGCTCAATCTTGAGAGCCACTGACCTAAGCTGTTGTCAAGGGTTTATACACTGTTAAGGGATAAAAGAAACCATGCAATGGTTTTATAGAAAAAAAAAAAAGATCCTTAAGAGGTGAAAAATGGAACCCCAACGTTGTTTGTGCTAAGATACTTTGAAAACAGATTAACCATTTAAATCTCTTAATTAAAAGTTGAGAGATCAAGTTTTTAGGTACAATATTTAAGTAAACAGACATTGTACATTAAGTCTAGCTAATTAAAATATACATTCCTTCAGAGTTATCTTTTTGGTGAGAACACAACCTCATAGCGCCTATAGTTTCATAAGGATTTTTTTTTTTAAAAGAATAAGTTAAATGTTCTTACTACATCTCCAAGTTCTAAAAAATGTGATCTCACACACATTAGTTATAAAACAGACTTTTGGCCATGATGAATACATACTACAGACCCCTTTCAAGCACATACATGCACATGACATGAGAAATTCTGAGATGAATGTGGAGAAAATTATGTGTCTACAGAACTAGGAACAGGCAACAATTTCTTTTTGAAGACCGCATTTCAAAATTGAGTGTCTTGGGGCTACATCTAGTTTCCAAAGACTCCTTCCTCAGTGGGAAATTTCCAGAGAATCTGACTGGTAACAAGGCCAGGCTGTCATTAGAGAAGAACTATCACATTCTTCTCCTTTGGGAGATAGCATTTCTTCCAGTTGTTCAAGATTTAGTAATTTGATCTCCCAACAATGAATTAGCAACAGCAACACACAGCAGCAAAGTCATTTTTTAAAACTTGACTCATGATGGAATAAAGGAGAAATGGAAAGATTAAAGTTATGATTGTATTAGGATGGAGGTGGACAACCATAAAACATTATCATCCTATTGTAACACTAGGGCACAAGGAAGGGAGGTAGATACTACCTCTAGGAAGAAATAGGAGAAAAGCATCCAGGAAACTATCAATCACCACCAACATCTGTTCCTATCCCTGCTGCTCTTGTTTAGCCAATGTGCTGGGAATGTCCCGGAATCCCCATGTGTGAGACAGCTGTGTAACTAGGTGGTTTATTCCTTATATGGGCTATTCCATTCATTTAGGCTTTCTCAATTTGTTTGCTTAAAGGATTAGACAAAATTCAAGCATTTAATTATAAGGTGATTAATAAAAAACCCATCACTTTGTTATGTGAATTATAAGACTAGAATTGAACCTGCTTCCTTACCAATAAGTGCCATGAACTTTCTACCTGTGCCTTCCAGCTGTATCTGTCTAACACACAACATACTCAAGGCCTCTGAAACTCATTTTTCAAAGCCAGCTATTCAAAGTGCAGTAACTTTAGAACACAAAAAATATTTAGTCCCCTTGCTTCTGGCTTGCCTTCTGAAGCAGCATCAATCCCACTTTGTCTTTCCCTATTGAAGATTAAGAAACTGAGTATATGCCCACTTTATTGGCTTTCTACTTTAATAATTTCCCATATGAATAAAAAACTATCCAAATATAAGTGATCTATAATAGTAAGTAATCCCTTTTAATCAAACATAAAATAACTTGATAGATAATGACAAAACAAATATTCTCTTTGGAAAAATGCATATTTGAGAACACTTCCATGAATCAATGAATAAATTCATTACTCAAAGGTCTCAAGAAATATGAAAATATTACATTTATTGAAAACCACCCAGTTATGTGGAAGCAAATTACACATATATTCCTCTATACCATAAGTAACTAGATTACTTATAATACCTTGATATAATGTAACTGCTATATAAATATTTGTATTGTTTACAGAATTATGAGAATAAAGGCTGTTCAGTGCACACTCTAATATTTTAATCTCTTGTTGGTTGAATCCATGGATGTGGAATTGCTCATAGGCATGCCAACTGTATTTGCTTTAGAAGTTAACAACTCAAGTTCAATAAAACTCTTCCAAGAAAGTTTTCCATTTTTCTGGTTTATAGAAAATGAAAAATTCCAATGTCTCAGAGTATTGTTTTAATAACACGATCAAAGTAATTATTTTCATTTTAGTGGTTCAGAGACAAATAAATGCAATTGGTTACATTATTGAAACTCTAATAGTATTATCACTTTTATTGAAATGATTCTCCATTGGTGTTGCCTACAGAAATGGGACAAAGCAGACCAACTTACGAGATGTATTGAATATCATCTTAAGAAAAGTTGTAACAGTGAGTAGCACAGTTACTGAACCTAAGTTTACCAAATCTAACTTTTCACTAGGAACGCCACAGAATTTCCAGTGAGGTGACCAAAAATTCATTAGCTCTCACTATGCATTTTTTTTTTGGGGGGGACAGGCAGAGTGGACAGTGAAAGAGAGTGACAGAGAAAGGTCTTCCTTTTGCCGTTGGTTCACCCTCCAATGGCCGCTGCGGCCGGCGCACCGCGCTGATCCGATGGCAGGAGCCTTTTCCAGAATGACACTGTATGGCTTTTGGGGACTGGCTGCTTGAATTCTTTTTAATGTTGTTCTATGAATTTTCATGGTTTTATATGAAATCCCATTGTATGGATACACCATCATTTGCTTATGCACACACCTATAGAAGGTCACCTTGGTTATTTCCAAGTTTTTACAATCATGAATAAAGCTCCTATAAACACTTGTGTAGTTTTGTGTGGGCAAAAGTTTTAACTGATTTGAAGAAATATTGCAAAGTGCAATTGCTGGATCATATGGAGAACCTGCTTAGCTTTACAGGAAACTAACAAAGTGTCTTCCAAGGTGGTAGTGCTGTCTGCATTCCCACTAATAGATGGGACTATGTTGCTGCACATCCCTGTCAGCATTTGGTGCTGTCACTGTTGCAGGTTTTGGCTATTCTAATAGGTGCTTATGGGAAGGATATGTATGTATAGCATCCCTCTTTGATTATTGCTGGCAATGTGCTTCTTGGCCAATAAACTGATGAAACGATGGCACAGTGGAATGTCAGAGACTCCTGGATTTCCAGCTGGAAATAAAATTCAAGAGAGTTAGGCCAGCTTAGCTGTGGTGAATGTGCTGTGTGGTATCATGTTGTGAGAGTCCCAGGAGGAACCACCTAATTAATCTTGGGACTAGGGGAGCACAAGCAAAGAGCTGATCTTCAACGTAATCTTTCCAAGTTGGTATCTGCATCCCAGTCTCCGTGCCGGGGCACGGGGAGAAAAGTGAGTGCTGGGACCAAGGGCTTTGGGTTAATGTGTCCGATTTGCTACTGCTTAATCTAGTGACCTCAAGTCAGTCAGTTAACCTCCAGACCCCAGAGCGAGTTGTGCTACATGATTTATAAGATCCCTTTAAGCTCGCAAATCCTGTGATTGTAAAATCAATCTTGCCACTACTCTATCACCACAGAACAAGGGGCAGAGAGCCTCCTAGCACACACTTTGAGACAGACATTACGTTTCAGCAGGCAGAAAACTCGTGAGCACGTTGTTGGTCTTTGAAGCAGCTGAGATTTGTGACCGGGTGAGCGCAGGTAAAGTTCGTTGGGGGAGACGTGGAAATTTTCAAAAAGGGGGATCATGTATTTGACCCAAGCATGGGGATCGCAGCAGGCTGTGCATCTCTGGCTGGACCAGACAATCTGTGATGAGCAGTCACTGTGCAGCAGGGGATTCGGAATGGGAGTGAGACTCATTTTAAGAGGCCAGTTTACAGCAAAGCTCTGCCACCCTGAGTTAAATTTTTTTTTTATTTTAAGACAAGGTTAACGGGATTGTGTGACAAGCAAATTAGAAACTGGATGTGGTAGAGAGAGGAACGCAGGAAAGGGCAGGGGAATGACAGAAAAAGGCTTGTCAGGCCATGCAATTGTGCATTTGCGCCTGTGGCTAAGTGTGGTTTTTAGGGGCCAATGAGATCACCGTGCTCCCTGTGCGACTGAATGGCTGGTGTGATATTGCAGGAACAAAAGGGGACATTTAGCTTTAAGAATATGAAAGGTGTCTCTCCGATGTTCCTGTCATGCTCACATCTTTATCTCCCATTATGTCTCCCACAGAGCTAATTGGCCGTTTGGGAAAGTTGCTGGGGCGCAGGGAATCAAATAGCTATCGGCAAAGCCCTGATGATTTTTACCAACTCCCCTGGGTCTGGGAGTTGTCCTTAATGATAAGTCAGTTCTAATAACTGTCCTTTATGGTAGTAGGGAAGAGAACACCTGCTCATGCATCAGGCAATTGAATCTTTCTGAAACGATCCCCCCGAGACTACTTGGGTTTCTTCAGTGCAGTATTGTCTTTAACTGCCTGTGCTGGTGACTGAACAGGTGAGGGCTCACCAGAAAGGAAGTGCAGCCACAGTGGGCTCGGTGATGTTGCCGCTGGGGTTCAGCATGGAGCAAGGCTGCTTGCGTTAGAAGGCCGTGCCGTTTACCTATGTCTCTGCTTCTGGGGGACCTAAGCCCACTGAGAAACGGACTCCCTTGTGATGATGGCTCGGGCAAGACGGAAGTTTATTTGCGTTCACCTGAGATGTTGGGAAAGCTGGGAAGGCCAGCAGCATGGTGGCCCTTTTCACACAGACCCTTTGGCTGTGGTGTGTGTGGCTGTGCAGGATACCCTGGGAGAAAATCTGCCCAAGTCAGAGGGAAAATGGCTCAGGGCATGTTTGTGGGACAAAAGGGGCTCCTATCCCTCTGTCCACATCCTGTCCACAGCTGGGTCACAAAATCTAGTCTACCTGAGAAGCTATTTTCCAATGCAACCCGTCACCATAGAAGACAGAATGTACACGTACACTCTTTTCAGATGTTAACCAACCATAACAGTGTTGGGTGTATCAGGGTAATTATAGATTGTGACTTACTATAGGCAGAACATTTCGAAGATCTCCATTCCACAAGGAAGATATATATGTAATATAGCACAGCAGAGTTTCCTTTATGACGGGAAAAAAGATGCCGTGCTGGTGTGCCCCCTCCACGGTTAATGGTAAGACATGTGGGAAGTCTAGCTTTCGTGTCCCCCCACCTGCTCATTCGCACCCGGGTCTGTATTTACCAGTAAAATTCCAGCCCATGTTCCCAAGGAAAGGGGGAAGCATGGAGACGTGTGCCTCTAACTCATCCACACCATGGCCCATCCTTTGGGATCACAAAAAGCAGAAGGAATGGCCTGCCATGCTGAGACCTAGCTCAAAGGCACTGCCTTTATCAGAATTTTGTTTTTCCTTTTAGCCATATTTTGACTTAGAAATTTATGCAAACTTTAACCCTTCTTGCTTACAGTGACATATTTTCCCAATGACTTTGTTACTGGTTTCCTTATTAATAATTTGAAAGAAATAAGCATTATGGCTTTTTGCCACGAATTTGGAACAATTTTGAATACTGGCACGAATAGATCAGGCAGCATAAGTTTTAAGCCTTTTATTCAGTGAAAGAAATGAAAAGGAAAGTGAGGGCCCCATCTAAAAGAAATCTGGATTCATACTGAGCACCAGGAGCCAGCCACGTGGAGGAGCATGCAGGCTGGGAAGCATGGAACGGTGGCCTGAAGGCCACGCATCGGGAAGGCACAGGGCAGGGAGGGAAAAGGAAGGGGAAAGGGAAAAAGGGAGAAGAGCTGGGTCACCCACCATGAACCAGGGCTTTAATCTGCTTCCAAAGGGAGTGATTGATTAGTCTGCTTGGCGGGTGGGCACACAGGGGTGTGGTGAAGGCGTGGTCTGCCAGCTCACAAACCTAATCAATTTTATCCCATATGTCTGCCTACATCAACATTCTGTTTTCAGCAAGGCATTATGGCTATTTTAGGCAAATGAAAAGTGCAGTGTTGTTTCTATGCCTCCCTAAATGAAATTGTCCAGTCTTCCAAAAGAAAGCTGCCTTGACTTTCTCCTTCACAACTCCCATGTCATCAACAAATTAGATGTAAGGCATTTTTATTAAAATCGTTGCTAACAGCATTAGGAACCTACTACATTCCAATGCATTATCCAGCAACAATGATATCAGAAATGACCCCCTAATATCTATATGAAAATGTGGCCCCTAAAGTTCCCCAGAAGTCCCACCTGGAGTGCCACATATACTATCAAAATTTGGGGTGCCATATGATATCAACATATGTTTATTAATAAATCGCCTATATTAATAAGCCCAAGAATGTTTTTGCCTAATATTTAGAGATGAATTCTAAATATCGGCAAAAATGAGGCAGCATGGTACACTTTAGGCTTTTATTCAGTGAGAGAAATCATAGAGTGAGAGCTTTATCTGAGAGAGGGGTAAATCTGGGTTCATATCAAGCACCACGAACCAGCCACGTGGAGGAGCATATAGGTCAGGAAGCCTAGGGCGGGTGGCCCAAAGGCCACGTGCCCTGGAGGCGCAGGGTTACAGCCAGCCCCCTCCTGGCAAGAAGTCAGGGCCAAGGAGGCAGGAAAGAAGGGCAGACACACCCTGTCCCAGTTTTATTTTTTTTAAGGAAATGAAGTTCTTATTTTTATTTTAATTTTTACTTAATAAATATAAATTTCCAAAGTACAACTTTTGGATTACAGAGCCCCCCCCCCCCCTTAGCCTCCCTTCCAGCCGCAACCATCCCATCTCCCACTCCCTCTCCCATCCCATTCTCCATCAAGATTCATTTTCAATTATCTTTATATACAGAAGATCAATTTAGTATATACTTAGTAATGATTTCAACAGTTTGCACCCACACAGACACAAAGTATTAAAGTACTGTTTGAGTACTAGTTATGCCATTAATGCACATAATAAAACACATTAAGGACAGAGATTCTAAATGGAGAATAAGTGCACGGTGATTCCTGTTGATTTAACAATTGACACTCTTATGAGATCAGTAATCACCTGATGCCCTTGTCATGAGCTGCCAAGGCTATGGAAGCCTCTTGAGTTTGGCCTTGTCTAAAGATTGGAGTTGGCATAGTCGAGTGGAAATTCTTTTTTCAGAGAAAGGTACCTCCTTCTTTGATGACCTGTTCTTTCCACCTTTCCACTGGGATCTCACTCGCAGAGATCTTTCATTTAGGTCGTGGTTGTTTTTTTTTTTTTTTTTTTTTTTTTTTTTTGCCATAGTGTCTTGGCTTCCCATGCCTGAAATACTCTCATGGGCTTTTTAGCCAGATATGAATGCCTTAAGGGCTGATTCTGAGGCCAGAGTGCTATTTAGGACATCTGCCATTCTATGAGTCTGCTGAGTATCTCGCTTCCCATGATGGATCGTTCTCTCCCTTTTTGATTCTATCAGTTAGTATTAGCAGACACTAGTCCTGTTTATGTGTGATCTCTTTGACACTTAATCCTATCATTATGATCAACTGTGAACTGAAACTGATCACTTGGACTAGTGAGAAGGCATAGGTACATACCACCTTGATGGGATTGAATTGAAATCCTCTGGCACGTTTCTAACTCTACCACCTGGGGCAAGTTCCAAATTGTACATCTCTTCCTTCTCTTATTCTCACTCTTATATTTAACAGGGATCACTTTTCAGTTAAATTTAAACACTCAAGAACAATTGTGTGTCAATTGAAGAGTTCAACCAGTAGTATTAAGTAGAACAAAATAAATACTAAAAGGGGATAAAGTATTAAGTTGCTCATCAACAGTCAGGACAAGGGCTGATCAAGTCACTGTTTCTTATAGTGTCCATTTCATTTCAATAGGTTTCCTTTTTGGTGCTCGGTTAGTTGTCACCAATCAGGGAGTACTTATGATATTTGTCCCTTTAGAACTGGCTTATTTCATTCAACACGGTGTTTTCCAGATTCCTCCATCTTGTTGCAAATGACCGGATTTCATATATATTTTTTTAACTGCTGTATAGTGTCTATAGAATATGTGTCCCATAATTTCTTTATCCATTCTTCTGTTGATGGGCATTTGGGTTGATTCCTGGTCTTAGGTATTGTGAATTGAGCTGCAATAAATATTGAGGTACAGCCAATTTAATTTCCTTTGGGTAAATTCCAAGGAGTGGGATGGCTGGGTTGTATGGTAGGGTTATATTCAGGTTTCTGAGGAATCTCCAGACTGACTTCCATATTGGCTTTACCAGTTTGCATTCCCACCAACAGTGGGGTAGTGTCCCTTTTCCCCCACATCCTCTGCAGCATCTGTTGTTGGTAGATTTCTGTATGTGAGCCATTGTAACCGGGGTGAGGTGAAACCTCATGGTGGTTTTGATTTGCATTTCCCTGATTGCTAGTGATCTTGAACATTTTTTCAAGTGCCTGTTGGCCATTTGGATTTCCTCTTTTGAAAAATGTCTATTGAGGTCCTTGGCCCATCTCTTAAGTGGGTTGTTTGTTTTGTTGTTGTGGAGTTTCTTGATCTCTTTGTAGGTTTGTATTGTATTAAACCTTTATCGGTTGTATAATTTGCCAATATTTTTTTCCATTCTGTCAGTTGCCTCTTCACTTTCCTGTTTCTTTTGAAGTACAGAAACTTCTCAATTACTTAATCCCAATAGTTAATTTTGGCTTTGACTGCCTGTGCCTCTGGAGTCTTGTCCAACAAATCTTTGCCTGTGCCTATTGGAAGGTGTCTGGCGTGTAACAAATTTTCCCAGACAGATGAATCAACTAATTCACAAACTTTTATTGGAATTCTGCTCCTGGGAGAGGTTCACCGGTCCCTACAGAGTAGGGGCCAGGGAAGTCTCACATCAGAGGTTGGGAGGGCTCCTTTTATAGATATAGGGCATGGGGGTTAAAGGTTGTAGCAGGTCTGATCCTCATTGGTAGACCTTTTGGCACCTGCAGGGACCTTGACAAGGACTTTTCATTCCTGGAAATGTGCGTAGGGACTCTCCATCCCCAGAAGTATAGGCCTTGTCTCCTTGCGGATCCCAAAGCTACCACCTATATCTTGCAGGGTTTCTCCAATGTTCTCTAATTTGATGGTGTCGAGTTAGATTTTGATCTTTAATCCGTGTTGAGTGGATTTTTGTGTAAGGTATAAGGTATGGGTCTTGCTTCATGCTTCTGCATGTGGAAATCCAGTTTTCTCAGCACCATTTATTGAATAGACTTTCCTTGCTCCAGGAATTGGTTTTGGATTCTTGATCAAATATAAGTTGGCTGTAGATGTTTGGATTGATTTCTGGTGTTTCTATTCTGTTCCATTGGTCTATGCTCTGTTTCTGTACCAGTACCATGATGTTTTGATTACAACTGCCCTGTAGTATGTCCTGAAATCTGGTATTGTGATGCTTCCGGCTTTGTTACTGTTGTACAAGATTGCTTTAGCTATTCGAGGTTTCCTGTGTTGGAGTTGAGGTGAGTTGAGGGCATTTACATTCAATGTGACTATTGATAAGTAGTAACTTTGCTCTGCCATCTTTCCAAAGATATTTCTAATATATGCTTTGAACTTTGTGTGATCTTTTACTGTGAGGTTTTCTTCCTTTACCTTCTTTCTTATTGATGACTGTGTTTCTGTGTCACATCTTTAAGTATCTTTTGCAGGGCTGGACGAGTGGTGACAAATTCTTTCAATTTCTGTTTGCTATAAAAGGTTTTTATTTCACCTTCATTCACAAATGAGAGCTTTGCAGGATATAATATTCTGGGCTGGCAGATTTTTCTCTCAGTAACTGGGCTATGTCTTGCCATTCCCTCCTGGCCTGTAGGGTTTCTGATGAGAAGTCTGCTGTGAGTCTAACTGCAGATCCTCTGAGAGTAATCTGGCATTTCTCTCTTGCACATTTTAGAATCTTTTCTTTGTTTCACTGTGAGTTTGATTACAATGTGTCATGGTGAGGCTCTCTTTTGGTCATGTTTATTGGGGGTTCTATGTGCTTCCCATACTTGGATGTCTCCTTCTCCAAACCAGCTTGTCCCAGGCTTTTAATTCACTCTCAAAGGGGAGTGGTTAATTAACCTGATTGGCTGGTGGGCACCCAGGTGTGGCCAGGTAGGGGTGTGAGGTCACACAGGGGCGTGGCAAAGGTATCAGGTATGATATGAGGTCACACATATGCCTATATGCCTGCCTACTTCAGCAATATGTAAGTTGTCAACAGGCAAATTTCCACATCTGTAGGCTTTACACCAACTAGTTACCTGTCTTTCTTGTGTGCTAGACTGTCTTTCTAGTGTGCCTCTGTGGTGTGGCTAATCTTGCTTACTTTCATTCCTATTGTCTAGGTCCTTTGGCACAGTTCCCCCTGTCTGTACCCTTGGGCTGTGGATTTTGGATAATAATACCAGCAGTTATGTGTGTGCATTTCTCATTTTTTCAAAAGCCTGAGAACAAATGTTGGCCTGGTCTCTCCAATTTCCCCAAGGGGGATTTTCATCTTTCCTTTTCTTATGTTATCCATTTTTCCTTCCGAGAACACATTCACCCCACCCTTTTCTGCACACCTGCATCTCCATTAGTTTCATGTTTAACACTTACCACTCATGACATGAATTTAATCTACTAACATAAGAGCATATTACCCTGGAAATTTAATTTATGCCTGCCCATAAAGAGGTCTTCAAAGGAAAATAACCAAGTGCTTAAATGTTTGTCACTGCTTGCCTATTAGAGTTCAATACATATTTGTTGCCCAAATAGAAGAAAGGTATCTTTCATTCTCTCTACCTTTTTCTTTAAACTGTTGACTAGTGTTTTAGGGAAACCTTCAAGAATAAATGATTGATGGGGCTGGCGCCGTGGCACAGTGGGTTAACATAATGGCCTGAAGCGCCGGCATCCCATATGGCTGTCCTGGCTGCTCCACTTCCAATCCAGCACTCTGCTATGGCCTGGGAAGGCAGTGGAGGATGGCCCAAGTCCTTGGGCCCCTGCACCTGCATGGGGGACCTGGAGGAGGCTCCTGGCTTTGAATTGGCACAGCTCTGGCTGTTGTGGCCATTTGGGGAGTGAACCAGTGGATGGAAGACCTTTTCTCTCTCTCTCTCTCTCTCTCTCTCTCTCTCTCTGCCTCTCCTCTCTGTGTAACTCTGACTTTCAAATAAATCTTACCAAAAAAATAATGATTGAAAAATAGGTCAACAAAATTGAGACAAAACATTAAACTGATTTTTATCTAAAATTCATACTAATTTGTAACTTTAAACGTTTAGTTATTTTCAAAGACTTCAAGATGAGAGATCTCTATAATCCTCATAACTGATCTATTAATGAGGAAGAACGTAATGAAAATGTAACTACTTTAAAAGGTAAAATTGATAAATCTAAGATTCTAGCTACTAGCTACTTCTAAATCTAGCTACTTTTTGAGATAGCTTTTCTAGGAAAAAAATCCACAGATATGCAAATGAGACAATGAAAAAGGAGGTAAGTCTATGTTAAAAACCCTCTGGGTATGTAAGAGGTACAATTCTATGTAAAATTTAAAGCATGTTTGAAATGAGTAATTGAATCAGAATAAACTAGATTAACATTGCACTTTACATGTGGAAATAATTTAAAACAGTGATAGAAAATACCTTTAAAATGGTGATTACCTCAGTGTTTTGCAAGTTAAGTCCTTCAGTTATATAATGTTCTTCAACAAATGTATAAGGAAAATAATTCTTCCTGTATTTAACTGAGCATGTATGCCAGGATTGGAAACAAGTATCATATAATGAAACAGTATTTCTTCTTGGAAATCTGTTATGATAATGTTAAATAGTCTGAATAAATGATAAGTGGTAGTATAATAAAGCAATACTGTTTTTTCAAATAGGCTCTATTCCAAAAGAAAATAGATAAATATTAGGAAAGCTATCACTGTCATGAAATCAATAGGTCAGAGATATGAAATGACCTTAATAAAACAAATATTTTATGATAAGGCAAAGTCTAAGCTTCTAGTTTTCACTTGGAGATCCAGATCTAGAAAGTAATTTCAAGCTGAGAAGTAATGACTTTTATTGAACCCATGAGAGAATTGAGGTCACAGGACAAATGACTAATCCAAATTCTGGAAAGGTAAACACCTGTGCTGCCTTTTGGAAACTAGAGAAATAGCAAATTAAACACAGTCCTAGTAAAAAC
Organism: Oryctolagus cuniculus; assembly: GCF_964237555.1. Taxonomy (NCBI): domain Eukaryota; kingdom Metazoa; phylum Chordata; class Mammalia; order Lagomorpha; family Leporidae; genus Oryctolagus; species Oryctolagus cuniculus. The sequence continues at coordinate 7,877,752 of NC_091441.1, read as the reverse complement.
AAATGAATAATTTCATGATTTATCCTTTAATATTTAAACAGAGAAATGATAGAGAAAAATCAATAGAACCAAAAGCTGTTTCTTTGAAAAGAAAATAAATTTGATAAGTCTCTTGCCAAGCTCTCCAAGGAAGGGAAATAAGACATGGTTAAAGTACAGAGGATGAAAGGTAAGATGTGATTATTAATCCAATGGCCGTTGAAAGGATGATGAAGGCATACAAAAACAACTCTGTCCTGATAAATTAAAAAACGTAGATGAAAGGGACTGATTCTTCAAGAGACATTCTTCTAAAACATTCAAGGGATTAGATGATCTTGCTTTAAAAGACTAGGCTTAATCTGTGGATTCTACAAAAGCATTCCAATTATGCACATTTTCCAGAAGATGGGAATAGGAACATATCTCCATGAATTCTATATTCCAGGATTATCCTAATATTAAAACCAGATAAGGATGGCATAAAGAAGCCCACATTCCAATATCTCTCACAAACCTAGATTACAAACCTTTGTGAGTATATTAGAAAGTTAAATGTAAAAAGTTGTGGATCATGACTACTTGGATTTTATCCATAGAAAGCAAGGATGGTGTGGTTTTTTTTTTTGACAATCTCGTGAGCCATGTGAGCACTGTTAATAAATGATAATAGATGTAGAAAAAGAATTTGTCGAGTCAATATCACTTGAGATAAAACAACTGTTAAGAAAACTAGAAATAAGGAAATTGCCTTAGCCTAATAATGGCCCACTACACACATACAAAGTACATAGGCGAGTACATGGTGAGAGATTGAATGTTCTCCTTCCAAGATCAGGAACAAGTAAAGCAATTCCTGAAACACTGACTGCCATTAAACACAGACCTGGAAGTATTTTTCTTACAGAATAAATTCCATGCAGATCTTTACCTGAAATCACCCTTGCTTGGCATCTGCCCTTTTTTTTTTTTTTTTTTAAGATTTTATTTATTTGAAAATGGTTAGGGAGAAAGAGAGGAAGAGAGAGAGGGAGATAGAGGTCTTCATCCACATCCGCTGGTTCACTCCCCAGTTGGCCACAACAGCCAGAGCTGCACCTATCTGAAGGTGGGAGCCAGGAGCTTCTTCCAGGTTTTCCACATGGGTTCAGGGGCCCAAGGACTTGGGCCATCTTCAACTGCTTTCCCAGGCCATAGCAGAGAGCTGGATCAGAAGTAGAGCAGCTGAGACTCAAACTGGCATCCATATGGGATGTTGGCACTGCAGACGGCGGCTTTCCCTGCTATGCCACAGCGCTGGCCCTAGCTTCTGCCCATTTCTTATCCTGCTTCCAGTTCCTTTAGTGGTTTCTCCTGGAGCACACACTTGACAGATCACACATGTGTAAGTCTTTTATTTCAAATGTTTGACATATAAAAACTACCATATTTATGGGGTTCACTGTGAAGTTTTGATACCTTATGCGATGTCCCATCAGTAAATGTATTTAAGTGTATTTATTTCTGGTAAAAACATCAGAAATTCTACCTTCTAGTCTTTTTAAAAGAAACAGGCAGTGCATCAAGGTTTGTGTCTCAGTATGTTTTGGTGTAACAGGACCTGAGGCAATCCCCTTGTGACATTCTTTCCCGTTATTCTGATATTTTCTGTGCAATTTTTAACTAAGTACATATTTTAAAAGGTCACCCTAATGAACATAGTATGTGGATCTTCTCATGTTTTATATTTACTCATTCATCTCCCTTTCTGTCTTTCACAAGTTGAATACATTTAACATCTATGTTCTTATGTGTAATCCTTTCTCTTCTGTGGTACTCAATGTGTGTTACCTACTTGTCTGTAGTTCAGCATTACAGCAGATAACACTGTAGAGAATCGCCTGGGCATCTTCTTTGGGGCTTATACAAAATTGTCAATGTTATATATGTAGAGATGAAGTCACTTGACCATAATTTGTATAATTGACTAACGGATAGTAGACAGTTCTCTAGACTGATTGCACTGTTTTCCTGAAAGCTGGTATGTTGGCATTCCTGCTGCCCACATCCACACACACTCATTGGTTATCATTTGATTTTTCTAGTTTTTACTAAAATTATATCAACATACAATGCTCAGCCAAATTGCCATTTAAATTGCATGAGAAATTAGAAATACACATGTGGCCTCTTCTATACACTTTGCTCAAACACAAAAACAATGGGTTCAGTCAAACATAAGAGGAGTGAAAGAAGGAAAGGGAGTAACGAGGAAAATGGTGAACTTTATGTAACACAAGTAACTGCCAATCCTGTGTGGCTGTGATGTCTACGACAGTCAGTAATGAGTGACTGCTACAATAGCCACATTCAGGAATAAATACTCTAAAGTATTTGAACAGCTTTTGTAGTGCTAAGTAAAATCATCTTGAGCTTATGATGGATAGTGATTAAATCTCAACATGAATGGAAAATATAGGTTTTAAAAATGTTTTAACATAAATGCACTAGAGAATTATTCTTAGTATTTCAGATCTGATAAAAATCTGATAAATGGAAAACATTAAATATGCTAGAAAAAAGAACAAAAACACTTAACACAAATGGCAGATGCAGAAATTAAAACAGTAAGTCCAAAGGTTCAGCTCTAATAGTTTGTTTAAGCATCTTTGCATTTTAATGAAGATTTTAGACATTTAAAATAGGAAACAATGAAAGCAAATTTCTCACATGATACTATTGAAATAACATCAAACACAACCGCACAATCAAGCGACCAGGCTCTTTCTTTTTTTTCTTTTTTTTTTTTTTTTTTTTTTTTTTTTTTGACAGGCAGAGTGGACAGTGAGAGAGAGAGACAGAGAGAGAAAGGTCTTCCTTTGCCGCTGGTTCACCCTCCAATGGCCGCCGCTGCAGCCGGCGCACCGCGCTGATCCTGGCAGGAGCCAGGAGCCAGGTGCTTTTCCTGGTCTCCCATGGGGTGCAGGGCCCAAGCACCTGGGCCATCCTCCACTGCACTCCCTGGCCATAGCAGAGAGCTGGCCTGGAAGAGGGGCAACCGGGACAGAATCCGGCGCCCCAACCGGGACTAGAACCCGGTGTGCCGGCGCCGCAAGGTGGAGGATTAGCCTATTGAGCCACGGCGCCGGCTACGACCAGGCTCTTTCACTCAGCTCAGAGCATGGACCATGTGGAAAATATCTATAGGCACAAATGACACCAAAGCAGAGGTTGCGCAGGGAGACAACACACGAAACTCAAGAGAAAAGCACTATGGGTCAATCTCTTCTATAAATACACAGGCCAACAGCCTAAATAAGACAACAAAAACTAATTAGCCTGTCTGGAAGAATAATGTCCCTTGACTGACTGCAACTCATCCCAAAAGGCGCAAGGATAACTGAACATTCAGGTAGCTATTAATGTAATTCATCATACTGTGAGATTAAAGTAGATGATGGACACTATCATTTCAAAGATCCAAGATAAGATTCTGATGAGCTGTGTTAGTGTCAAGAGCTGAGAAATGGCAAGGCTGCCAGGTGGTTAGATGGTCAATTAACAAGGAGCCACACAGGAACAATCCAGACTTTATTCAGCTACTTCCACAGCTCCAGTAGGAGGCTAGCAAGGAGATGATGCCCCTCCAGTATCACATGGCCCCTCAATTGGCTGCAGTGGCTGGAGCCTCCTCCAGGTCTCCCATGTGGGTACAGGGGCTTAAGCACTTGGGCCATCTTCTACTGCTTTCCCAGGCAATAGCAGAGAGCTGGACCGGAAGTGGAGCAGCTGGGTATTGAACCCAGTGCCGGCCATACCACCCTGAATGCACTGGATCTCGTCTGAATCCTTTATTTTTTTAATTTTTAAGATTGATTTGAAAGAGTTAGGTCTTCCATCCGCTGGTTCACTCCCCAGATGGCTGCAAGGGCTGGAGCTGTGCTGATCCGAAGCCAGGATCCAGGAGCTTCTTCCAGGTCTCCCACACAGATACAGGGACCCAAGCACTTGGGCCATCTTCCACTTTTTTCCCAGGCCATAGCAGAGAGCTGGATGGGAAGTAGAGCATCCAGGACTCAAACCTGTGCCCACATGGGATGCCGGCACTGCAGGCAAGGGCTTTAACTTGCTGTGCCACAGCACGGGGCCCCTCTTCTGAATCCTTAATCCTTGACAGCAGCTCTCTGCTGGCTCAACAGTGCCCTGGTGTGCTGGGGGGACAGCAGCTCCCCCTTGCGGCATATTCCAAACGAAGCCTCATAATTGCCTAGGTCAGATTTGAAAATCGCGGTAAGGTTTTTGGCCTAGAGATGAGTTCCTCAGTTTCCTCTTGTGAAGTGTGTGTTTGCTTTAAACAAGACTTCTCAAGGCCATAAATAACAATTATTTTGTAAGGTGGGGAAAAAGAACTTCCTTACCTTCGTAAAACATATATGTCAATGTGTTACAGCAGAGTATTTTAAGATTTTGGATTATTGCTATCAGAAATAGGAAAATGATGATCATTATCTGGAAAAGAGCCCCATTAGAAACTCTCCAGTAGTGTTTTAAAAAAGCAGTTTGAAAGAAGGTCAAATAGCAAATATACTAGCAATAAATAGCAACCAGTTAGTGCCATGAGGAACAGAAAAAATGTCTTTACATAGAGCCAAATGCTCTAATAACTAGGAATAAACTTAAAAATCTATCAAGCAGCCAAAAGCTTTGAGACCCTTATGAAGAAAGCTATCCAGCTTCACCAAGGAAGTGTCCCAAGTCCAAGAATCGGTATTTTGAACAGCTCAAGTATCAATGAAGTTAATCTGGAAGTGGGGTGCGATTATCCCAATGTCTTGCTTTGAAATGATAATTGGAGATGTTGAATCTAAGCTTTCTCTGCAAGTATATATGGAGAAATATACCCAAGGCAAGTTTTAAAAGATATTTATGTGAAAGGCAGAGTGACCTATAGAGGGAAGAGGAAAGGAGGGAGAGGGAAGACTGATGGAGGTGAATCATTGTGCTATTTCCATCTCCTGGTTCAGTCCATGAATGGCAGCAACAGTTAGGGCTGGTCCATTCATGGTCTCCCACGGGGGTTGCAGGGGGTCCAAGCACTTGGGCTATCTTTTGCTGCTTTACCCAGGTGCATTAGCAAGGAGCTTAATTCTAAGCAAAGCTGGGACATGAAGTTGTACTTGGATGTGGGACGCCAGTGTTGCAAGCAATGATTAATAAGTTGTGCCACACTGCTCCCTCCGCCACCTCTGTTCCCGCTCCACTTCTTATCCCAGCTTTCCTCTTATGTTGAAACCCTAGAATACAGCAGGTGGAGGGTCAGCTTCTTGGGTCTCTGTCATCTATGTGGAAAGCTCAGACTGAGTTCTAGTTACTGGCTTCAGCCTGACCCAGCCTCAGTGACTACAGGCATTTGGGAGTAAACTAGCAGATGGAAAATCTCCATCTGCAAATTTTTGTTTAAGTTGAACTTCTACCTGATATCATTCACAATAAATTCCAGATAAGTAAAAGACAAACTTAAATTTATATATATCACTATACAACATCACATACAAATTATTTCAAAAACTTTAAAAATTTATGGAAGACAGTAATGCACAATAAATGTAATACAAAACGTGGAAGTTTGGAAACCGATATCTATTAGGTATGTCTCCAACATATCTTTATTTTATTTTTTGACAGGCAGAGTGGACAGTGAGAGAGAGACAGAGAAAGGTCTTCCATTTGCCGTTGGTTCACCCTCCAATGGCCGCTGCAGCCTGCTCACTGCGGCTGGCTCACTGTGCTGATCTGAAGCCAGGAGCCAGGTGCTTCTCCTGGTCTCCCATGCCTGTGCAGGGCCCAAGCACTTGGGCCGTCCTCCACTGCACTCCCAGGCCACAGCAGAGAGCTGGCCTGGAAGAGGGGCAACCAGGACAGAATCTGGCGCCCCGACCGGGACTAGAACCTGGTGTGCCGGCGCTGCAAGGTGGAGGATTAGCCTAGTGAGCTGTGGCGCAGGCCTCCAACATATCTTTGTGACAGCACACATCAACCCGTAACAGTAACCTCTTCTTCACAGATGAGGCCTGTGAACTGTTGCCTTTCCTTGGTGCAACAATGATAACTTAGACTTCCATCTTTCTTAATTTTCTGTATATTTCTAAATGGGAAGTAATGTATTAAAGTATAAACTTAAAAATGAAACAATGTTAGTGAATCAGTTTAAAAACTCCTCACTGAAGCTATGAATAGTAGTTATTTGCAGAAGGGCAACATTGATAAATAGATAAAATTATTGTCAGTAATTCAAAATGCACAAATTTTAAGTTTTGCTTGCTCATTTTCCAACAGGCTTCCCCTCTTATAAAGTATCTGGGAAATGAGTTTGCTGATACATTAAGCATTTTGTTCTGTATAGTTGTAAATTAATAAGACACAAATTGTGAGGTAGAGATACAAAGACTTCCCATGGTATCTTCGCCTTTCTTGACCTGTTAACCTGTCATTAGCATCTTTGTTACTATGAGTGGATCACACCTAGGTTCCCTCATTTCTTGACTTCTTGCACATTCATATTTCTTAGAGTTCTAGAAAGAGTGGCAGAAATGAGCTAATGTGTTACAACCAGCAGTGGTTTTGAGCCAGGCCAAGTAGAATGATCTCCTTGCTGGAGTGCTTAGTGTCTGCTCATGTAACCTCACAAAAGTTAGGATTACAGCGCAACTGGGTGACTGATGGTGGCTTGTCTGAGGTATCTGGATAGCTACTGTTGCCAAGTAAACTGCTTGATAACTTGACTGCCTCCCATACTGACACATTCTAGATGGATGCCATTTTCAGGGGTGGGACATTGCTAAAATCAGAGTAGAAAAAGTATGCTAAAAATGAAAGAATCTGTAAAAGGGAAATGTACAAAATGTTTTCTTGAACAGTGCACTATTGTTGGGCAATTAAAGTCATTTAGGTTTGCCAGGCTCATTACTGCACATCTCGCTGTGTTTGACTCTGAGAGGGGCTTAAGGCATCAGGGATGCAGAAAATTGGTTTAAAATCCCATTTATAAATCCTGCAAAGCCTGCACAAACATGGCATCAAACCCAAAGAAGGGGCAGCATTTATCTTGTGAAGTTGTTTACACCCTTTTTTGCAAGGAGAGTTTTTTTTTTTTTTATTTAAAATTTTTTGCTGAGCCTGTTAAAACTGTTTACAGCAAATTGTTCTCTCTGTTCTCCACACCTTACTTCATGTATTGCCCTGCATGAGATGCCATCTCCCAGGATACTCTGAAAGACCTGCTGGGCTCAGCTAAAACAAAACCCAGTTGCTGTGACATAGAACATCTGGTACACTGTTTGCGTGTCCTATGGCTGTCATAGATGAACACGCGATATCAGCTGTTCAAGTGACGTTAGTTTCTGAATCTTAATCGTCTAGAATGATTTGATAACCAATTCAGCATTTTATAAATCAAATTATTTAAAAATCTCTTTAGCTGACACTGCATCATTGGCAAAGACAATTAATATAATTTGAACTTTTTCTTTAATTTGCTTTTATGTAACTCTTTGGATACAATAGTATGGAAATCTAAAGTTGTACCCATTTCTTTAAAAATATGAAAGATAAGATTAATAGTATATGTGTGTATGTCTTTATGAGCTTATACTAATCAATTTGGTCTCTTCTGAAGGTAATTTTGTAATCTAATCATCTCCTTTCTCTTCAAGTGAGTTTTATTTTCTTGATTTCACTGTGTGTTTCTTCCATGAATCAATAGATGCTTACGACTGTCTCAGTCCAGAGATGCTGCCCCTTTTACTTCAACATTTGCTCTGCTCTGGTCTAATCTGAAGCCAAGATTAGAATTTCTAGTTTTTTTTTTTTTTTTTTTTTTTTTTTGATTTATTTGAAACCCAGAGTTAGAGAGGCAGAAGCAGAGAGAGAGGTTTTCTATCTGGAGGTTCACTCCCCAGATGACCGCAACGGCCAGAGCTGTGTGGATCTGAATCCAAGTGTTCCTTCCTGGTTTCCCACATGGGTGCAGGGGCCCAAGGACTTGGGCCATCTTCTGCTTTCTCAGGCCATAGCAGAGAGCTGGATCAGAAGTGGAGCAGCCAGAGCTCTAACTGGTACCCATATGGGGATGCCGTCACTGCAGGCAGCAGCTTACCCTTTATGCCACAGCGCCGGCCCCTCTACATTGGGTTGATGAATCTACCTATATCAGTAAGTCAAAAATAGATGAGCCCAGAAATGGATCATATTTTAGCTGTTTTCCTTTCCTTTCCTTTCCTTTCCTTTCCTTTCCTTTCCTTTCCTTTCCTTTCCTTTCCTTTCCTTTCCTTTCCTTTCCTTTCCTTCTTTCCTTCTTTCTTTCTTTCCTTCCTTTCCTTCTTTCCTTCTTTCCTTCTTTCTTTCTTTCTTTCCTTCCTTCCTTCTTCCTTCCTTCTTTCTTTCTTTCTTTCTTTTCTTTCTTTCTTTCTTTCTTTCTTTCTTTCTTTCTTTCTTTCTTTCTTTCTTTCCTTCCTTCCTTCCTTCCTTCCTTCCTTCCTTCCTTCCTTCCTTCTTTCTTTCCTTCTTTCTTTCTTTCTTTCTTTCTTTCTTTCTTTCTTTCTTTCTTTCTTTCCTTCTTTCTTTCCTTCTTTCTTTCCTTCTTTCTTTCCTTCTTTCTTTCTTTCTTTCTTTCTTTCTTTCCTTTTCTTTTCTTTCTTTCTTTCTTTCTTTCTTTCTTTCTTTCTTTCTTTCTTTCTTTCTTTCTTTTTGACAGGCAGAGTGGACAGTGAGAGAGAGAGACAGAGAGAAAGGTCTTCCTTTGCCATTGGTTCACCCTCCAATGGCCACCGCGGCCAGTGTGCTGCGGCCGGCGCACTGTGCCAATCTGAAGGCAGGAGCCAGGTGCTTCTCCTGGTCTCCCATGGGGTGCAGGGCCCAAGCACTTGGGCCATCCTCCGCTGCACTCCCTGGGCACAGCAGAGAGCTGGCCTGGAAGAGGGGCAACAGGGACAGAATCTGGTGCCCTGACCGGGACTAGAACCCGGTGTGCCGGCGCTGCAAGGTGGAGGATTAGCCTAGTGAGCTGCGGCACTGGCCAGCTGTTTTCTTTCTTAAACACTGTGTACCATCAACTTAGTTTTTGGGAGAATTTTATCTACCCTCCTGTTACTGTTCCAGTACACTGGACAGACCATCCTTCCTTAGCTCGAAATGCTAAGTGCTGCAGATGTCCTCCTAAATTATGCCTTCAACCTAAGTTGGGCCTTTACTGTTTGTTATCTCTCTGTTCAAACCCTCCTTTCTTCTCTTTTTCCTATTTATACAACATCCTGATTCAGACTGGCTGTTGCTCTGAGTGTCGTGAGGTTACAGGCATCAAATGAAGTGCCTGATAAACTGTTTCATTTAATTGTGATAAGCCCTGTTAAGCTAAAATACGAGGGGCAAGACTTCCTGCTAAAAGTGGCATTTTGAGTGAACAACGCATGTTGGAAATTTAGGCAAAGTTGTAAAGGTCAGTTTAGGGAAGAAGAAACATTTATGCAAAGTTTGTGAGGCAGAAATCCAAGGATCAGCTACCTGACATCTGATGAGAGAAGACAGTGGTTTCTGAAAGAATGGTGATGACATCAGGGGCCAGATCAAGTAGGCTATTATTTAAAATGAGCAAAGGATAGTGCATTACCTTATGCTAAGACAAACAGGCGTCTTTTGAAGGTTTTAGGCAGTGAATAAGAGATAAGATTTGTTTTGAAAATATGCTAGTTACAAGTGGACAGATTGGAGTAGGAGCCAAGATGGTGGTGACTTGGATCAAGGTGATGGCCAAGGCAAGCAACAGACAATGCAGAAATATGGGAAATATGAGGATTAGCACCTGTGGAACATAACTGGGTGTGAACGTGAATGTAGTCCAAGGAGTGACCTGTGGATTGTCACCCTGAGGTCTTGGTGATGCCATTTAGTGGGAGAAAAAACACAGGGTAGAAGGTAGCCTGTGGTTTGTTGGTTTCTACAGCATAGATTTGAAGAGACAGTGAGGACCTGTGAGCTTTCTGAAAGGAGAGAAGCCTGGTTCAAGTTTGTCATCGGAAGACCTGGTCTTGCCACAAAAGTTGGTGATATCGGAATCGTGAACACCCCAGAGCTGCATCGCTGTAGCATCAATGAATGCCATTGTCATTCACGTGAGCGTGGTTGCTAATTGGTAAATGCCTGAGCCTTCCCCCATGCTGTTCCTCCTATGTATTAGAAGGTTCACCACTCCCACCCACCGCACCTGCTTGAGAAGCTGAGAGCAACTTCCCACAGAGGAGGAGAAAAGCTGCTCTCATGACCATCTCTCACACATTGTGATTCTAGTTTTCTTCTTTATGGTACAATGCTAAAATAATTGTATTTTTTCCAGAGAATAGTTAGCCCCCCCCCCCCTTTTTTTTTGTTCATTTCCCAAAACTCTGCAATAAAGGTCAAGGCAAGGACCTGGAAAGCTACCCAGCTCTCCCACGTGGAGGGTGAGAATGCAGTTACTTGAGTCATCACCATTACCTCCCAAGGTCTGTGTGATCAGGAAGCTGGAGTAGAGAGAGCTGGAGCCATGAGGTTGTACTCGGGTACAATGATGTGAATATGGATTTCTTAACCAGTGTCTTAACGAGCCAGGCTAAATGCCTGCCCCCTAGATATTTTTATCAAATATATCCTAATCTATAGGAATACAGAAAATTGTAAATTTTGTCTTGGCAAGTTGCCTATAAAACTTTATTTAAAGGAAGACATCTAGGTAGTTGAATATACTGCTTTGGGCTTAAAGTTTATCTGGTTTGGAGGTATAAATTTATAAGACATAGGAATGATCTTATTAAATATTGAATAGTGATTTATATGTCCCTGGTGTTCAACATTCCTTTACAAATAGTTTATAGAAAGAAATCTTCAAAACAACCCCAAAGTTTATCACTATTATCTCTACTTTCCCAGTGAGAAAACTGAGGTATAGAGAAACTGACTTTGCTAAAGGCAAAGGTTACAATGTGGTGGAGAATGTGAATGTCAAGAAGCTGATATAAATGCATATCCTTAACCTTGTGCCATGCTGTTTAAGGAAAATGTCAACATTTAGCCAGGGTAGGGGTCTTGGCCATCCTAGAAGTAATGACTGGACCCTCACTAGCTTGTTGATGTTGGACTTCCCAGCCTCTAGCACTGTGAGAAATTCAATTTCTCTTCTATATAAGTGACCCTGTCTATGGTGTTATGTTACACAGTGCAAGTGGACTAAGACACTTCCCAGTGAGAAAACAAAGGGAAGGTTCAGTGCATGCACCCATGGGAGGCTCCCTGTAGGTAGGAACCTTAAGGGGGTATTCTGCATGATTGGCTAGGAAAGGCGTTTAGTTAAGGTGGAAGCAAGGATAGGTTTCCTGTTAGCAAAATGGCTCTCTATGTTCTGGAACCTCATTTTCCTTACCTGGATCTCCAATTCTGCCTGTGGAATTCGAGGTTCCAGGCAGCAAGACCAGCAGGAGGTTCAGCTGCCAGGGAGCATCTTTTTCATTGTTGATGAGCTCGGTCCTCTTTCCTTTAAAACCCCAGTTGATCTGTCACTTCCAAAAGAGAGCTCCCTGGGTGCCCTCCGAATGTCTGAGTTCCTCTAACACCCACTGTTAGGACATTGCTTTTACGGTATCTGTCTTGTTGCATGGCCATGGTTTCTTAGCTGGTATTTTCTTCCCAAACTAAGCACTTCTGGGGAATGCTCCCAAGTTCAGTGCTCTGGTAAGCAGGCAGTAAGTACTGTTGTACCCGAAACATCCGATTCCCACCAATTAAGACCACCAGGAGCCGAGGCTGATGCAAACGCAAGAGTTTTATTTCAAGCTCGAGTTTGGTCTGACGTCTGCACCAGGTGCAGCTGGGCTGGACTGGCGGCCTCTACAGTAAGGTTGTTGAACATACAACAGTTCTGCTATACAGTATCTGATAGGCTCATGTTCTAAATTCATACTTGTTCTACAATTGGCTACTATTCAAGGGAGTAAGCAGGTTTTTTTTTTTTTTTCTCAAGTTTAGCATAGGGTCCATTCTTCCTGACAGGTACTCAGCCAGTGAGTTCCGCATAGGTCAGGTTTCTTGGTATTATTTTACACAAGCATCCCATAGGCCTGGTCACCTGGTCTTTATCTTGTTAGCTTGTCAGCCATCCGGTCTTTTGAACTAGTTCTCAGGATTTGAAGAAAACTCAAAGGTAAGGGGAGGCCTGTTATTACAAGATGTTAATTTTCAACATGACTGAGTTTAACTCCTTCAGTATTTACTTCAAATAAAGTAATCTCATAATGGAAGGTAGGGCAAAGCTCTAGAGGGTCACAGAATCCCAGGTGAGCCCTGGAAAATTGTCCTTTACGAGTTTGTGGAAACTTGACATCAATGAATGGAAAAGCTGTCCTGTGTTGGAATAGAAGGTAGATGACTTTACGCTACTGCTGAAATCTGGAGAATAAGAGGGCAGATATATGATGTTCCCCGAGGCCACGTGGAGAACAAGGGGAGCTGAGAGGGTCACCATGGAACCAGCCCTTCCGTCTTAGGCCTCCTTGGGGAATCCATCTATTGGGCACCTGCTAAACCTGAGGGGCCACAGTAAACGCTGCTATTTCACACACTTCTAAACAAATACATATCTTTGTGACTGGCAATCAGTACATGGGTTTCATCCTTAAAGTTTGCTTGCAGTTAAAATGTCTTTTTTTTTTTTTAAACTAAAACCTGCCCCAGGACAGAGGTCACTGGATGGTTTATTTGCAGTGCTGTTGTAGACATTTTAAGTTGTGATATGAGCTGCTCTTATTAAAAATCATCCTGCAGTTTATTTCGTTCATGGATCCAAAAGGAGATCCTGTGGGAAGCATACAATGCATCACTTGCCTCCCATCATCCAGGAACGTAATCTTAGGAAGGTTTTTACTGGGGTACAAACTGCCTTCTGAGGTGGCTAATCTGGGCCATGTGCGAGGTCATGAAATGAATTACAAAACGATGAGGTTTAGTAGGAAGCGTTCACCAAGTGTCAGCTCCGCTTCCCTTTCTGTGGCTCCTCTGCTTTGGTTGGGTGTGGACTTTGCTGCATCCCTTCTAAGACCTGCATTGCTCAAGTACAAGAGCCAATGACCCTGCTGATGGCCCATTCTCCTGGCATAACCTCCCTGTCTGGAGAAAACCTGCTCCCTTGTCAGCTCCTCTGCAGTGCTCTGCCATTTCAGGCTCTGCAGATCTCTTGATTTATTTTTCTTTGCTTTCCAGTATTGCAGTCTTGCTGTTCCTCATTGGTGATGAATGCAGCCTTACCTTGACTTCCAGGGTCTGTGTTTTTGAGCTCATAATGTACACTTGGATGGATTCACACTTGTAACTCATTGAATTCTGAGCGCTGCCTTTTTCTGTCTGATTTGGTGACTTGCTCTCATTTAAAACCTTAGAGAGCTCTAGTCCCAGTCATCACCTGTGCCTTGAACACCCTTCCCGGGTCCCCACATCCAGATTGCTCCTTGCCCTGGCTCTGCTGTAGAGGAAGCCTCTGCAGTATGCCCTGTTAAGAGAACATTTGCTAGAAAGAGGTAACAGCATGGATGAGTCCTGAACTAACAATACTTAAACAGTTACTTCCAACTTTTATTTTTAATTTCTTTTCTAATTTTTCAATTATAAGGCATTCATACATATCTATTGATACTTTTTAAAAAATATTGTTTCGGCCGGCGCCGCGGCTCACTAGGTTAATCCTCCGCCTAGCGGCGCCGGCACACCGGGTTCTAGTCCCGGTCGGGGCGCCGGATTCTGTCCCGGTTGCCCCTCTTCCAGGCCAGCCCTCTGCTGTGGCCAGGGAGTGCAGTGGAGGATGGCCCAGGTGCTTGGGCCCTGCACCCCATGGGAGACCAGGAAAAGCACCTGGCTCCTGGCTCCTGCCATCGGATCAGCGCGATGCGCCGGCCGCAGCGCGCCGGCCGCGGCGGCCATTGGAGGGTGAACCAACGGCAAAGGAAGACCTTTCTCTCTGTCTCTCTCTCTCACTATCCACTCTGCCTGTCAAAAAAAAAAAAAAAATATTGTTTCAGAAGTGCCTTGAGGAGACTGAAGGCTGAATTATTGTAATTTCTACATGATTGGCCTATCAATAAGCAGGGTTACTTTGTAATCACATTCCTAAATGGTACACTATACTTAATTTATTTTGGAGTCCTTTTGAAAGCATTCCTTTCTCTGTAAATATAAGATCAAACACAGAAAATCTTTGGTTAAAAATTATGTGCACCTGAGACATCTATTTTTTTCATATAGTCTATTATGAGACAATTAGGAAAGAAATTTTAATGACATCAAGGAAGAAAATAAAAATTGTTGAATAAAAAGACAAATTTTGTATCTGCAGATGTTTTTAAGCCATGGAAACTAATGAATAGCAGACATTTTGACCTTAATTGATATAATTACATCTTTTTCCTAAAGGATAGATGTCCTTCTTGACATTTTTATAATCATCAGGTATTTCATTTTTCTACATGAAACAGTCCACATTCACATTTAAACAGAAGCATGGCTACCTCAATGTGAAATTCAGTTAAATTAATTGCTGGTGAATAGATTTTTGGGGACTATACTGCTTAACAATTTGGGTGCAGAAAACAAAATGAAATATGTAAATTATGATTGGCAAACACTTTAAGATAATGAGGAAAAAATGAAGATTTTCAGAAAAACTAGTCATGCATACAATATATGGATGATTAATTTTTACATTAACATTTCCTCAGATTAAAATATAGAGAATAATACTGATTATCATATACTTTAGCTATAATTTTTAGAAAAATTGGCATAAAACTTTGTGGTAAATGTTAGTTCATACTTAAAAGTTCAGATATGAAAATGTGAACTTTCTTTGCCGTGAATCATTTTGTACCCTTGCCAAAAGCTAGCACTCCATAGCAACACCTATTAATTAAATCCCTAGGCCAGCTGTGTCCATGGCTCAACACCACTGGCAACCAATATGGCACACACTGAGATGCTAAACAGTCTATTGTAAGTGTAGGGCACCAAGAGGAGAGAAAGGCACCATGGAGGGGCAATCCACTGCCCTTCTGGTGTTCTTGTTTTTATGTTTTGGGTTGAACTTTGATGTTCACTTTTAATACTTTTTAGTTTTAGATTGAAGAAAAACCAATATTGATATATTATTACTACATGATTACCTAAAGTATATATGTGATTCAGATAGTTTCAGTTTTACCTAATGCCCTTGTCTTTTTCCAGAAACTCTCCAGGATATTCCATTGAATTTTTTTTTTTTTTTTTTTGACAGGCAGAGTGGACAGTGAGAGAGAGAGACAGAGAGAAAGGTCTTCCTTTTCCGTTGGTTCACCCCCTAATGGCCGCTGTGGCCGGCACACCGCACTGATCCAAAGCCAGGAACCAGGTGCTTCTCCTGGTCTCCCATGGGGTGCAGGGCCCAAGGACCTGGGCCATCCTCCACTGCACTCCCGGCCACAGCAGAGAGCTGGCCTGGAAAAGGGGCAACTGGGACAGAATCTGGGGCCCCAACTAGGACTAGAACCCGGGGTGCCAGTGCCGCAGGTGGAGGATTAGCCTATTGAGCCATGGAGCTGGCCCTCCATTAACTTTTATTTAAAAAAATATTTGAGAGATCCAGGTAGAGTGCTCCCATCCACTAGTAAACTCCCCAAATGACAGCATTAATTGGGGTCAGGCTGGGGGCAAAGGTGGGATCTCTGAACGCAATCCAAGTTGGCAGTGTGGGTGGCAGAGATGAATGTGTGTGAGCACCTGCTGCTTCCCAGGTTGCAGGTTAGCATGAAGCTGTAGTCGGGGCCCAGGGTCAGGTGCTGGACCTGGTGTGAGACGTGAGCGTCTTAACCCACCAGGCCAAACACCCACGCCTGTATTTAGTTTTCATGTTTCCTTGTGTAAGGCCAGCACAAAACACACCAAACACCAAAATATCAAACACCTGAGTAGGGGGAAGGGTTTTTTTGATGGGAGAAATCCAACAGGTTGGAAGGAAGGGGTGAAGAAGGCCATGTGTATGGGAAGCACGTCCTATTATACCTTTGCCTGGGGGGCGGGGGTGGACAGGGAAGTAGGATCAGCGAATCCCATTAGGGTGGGGGGTGGGGGTGGAGTTGACACCAGTGGTCAGGCCATGGGGCTTAGGACTGAAGTTTACTCCGCAAGGTGGCGACAGGGGCCAGAGCCTAAGATGGTATCTCAGGCACAGATGACACCATAGATAAGACTAAGATGGCACTATTTTACTAACACCTTGGACTCCTCTTGGCTGTGATTACTCAGACTTGTTACTTTTTGGTGATCTTAACAGTTTTGAGTAGTATGGGTCAAGTATTCTGTAGGATATTCCTTTGCTGGAATTTGTTGTTAATTCTTTTCATCATGATTGGACCAGGATTGTGGGTAAAGCCACAGAGGTAAAGCACTATTTTCCAAACTGTTGCATTGGAATATAAGAAATAGTCTTAGGTCATGTAGCCAAAACAATCCATGGTATTCATTTGAACTTAAATGCTTTGGAGAAAGGTTTGAACCCTTATTTCAACCAGTGGAAATATCTCCAATTTAAAAAAACTAGATTTTTTTGGTGGCTGAATAATTACTGCTTGAGCATTTTTTTAAAAAAAGCAGATCTTTTGATATAAAGCAACTTTTTAAGATTTGAGAGAATTCAGACTATTTCTCTTGCTATTAAATTTTTCTCTTCAATTCTTCAGATAGCCTTGGGCCATTCATGTTACTAAGATACAGTTAAAGAAGAGAGAAAAGACTGCTGCAAGAGGTTAGCTCAACACTATGGGGATTCTAATTCCTACTTTCATTATAGAATTAAATTAGATTGAAATTGTTACCTCTCTTTTCCTGTACACAGAAAAAGAATGGGAAAGCTAATGCAAAACTGCTGTCTTCCTGAGTGTTTTGCAGCCATCTCTGGGCTGCAGAGGCAAAGGTGCGGGCATTGATATTCTGAGGGGAATCCTGGTGGCTTTGTTAGGAATGGGCAAATGATCTGAAAGTCCCCACACAGGCCAAACCACACTGATTAAAGCTTGGCATTTGTTTTCTTGCTCTTTAGAGCAGACAGCATGCTGCCTGGAATTAGAAATATGAAAGACAGAGGAACTTCACACTGTGCAGGGAGTTTCTTATGTTCCTATTTTCATAAAGCAACGAATTGTAAAAACTTCCTTAAAAATAACTTGGATCCCTCAAATGCAAGAATAGATCTTTTCAATATAGTCTTTACACAACAATCCAACCCACACCCCTGAAACCCTTGTGTGGTTGTCCCTTCGTAGTTCTAGCTAATTGAGGAGTATTTTAGTTGGTAAAAGTATTAGCTAAGGGATTTTATTTTCTACAGTTAAAGTGTCACTCATTCATAGGTTTTATGGTTACTGTTAGGTGCTGTTGATTAATGACAGCACAAAATCATTTTTGTCTCGGGGGGTTTGGATAACTGTGGAGATCATGAATATGTTAACTTGGTTCAGTATAGTAATTATTTTAGTATATATGTGACTTGTAATAGCACACTGCATATCTCAAATATACATAATCAAATTTGAAAACAAAACTTTTTATGTCACTATATATGTAATGATTATTTGTCAATCCAAACAAAACCTGCAAAATATTTTATTTGGAGCCTTAGGAATTACAATATTGGTAACACATATTCTGATAGCTCTAGGTCGGTGATGAAGAAGTTAGAAAAGGTGGGAGTTTATAGATGACAACAGTGTTTTATTAGACAGCAGTAAAAAGTCTTCTATGGTGAAACGTCTGTTAGGGTGGGAACAAGGACTCTGATGGGGCCATGTGGCCCACAGAGGATAAAGGGAAGAATGCATGCTTGTGGTAAGGATGTCCACAAGACAAGCCTTGGGGACAGTGTGCTTCTGTGTGCAGGAGCCTGCAATAAAGGGGTGAAGGTGACAAGGTCCTCATCCCAGACAGCTGCTGGAACCCTGTGTAAGTTCTGCTTCCCTAATGGCTTCTGGTTCCAATTTCAAACGTTTCTTCAATGTTGTTGTTATGTCCTGTCCTTTATTTCCCAGAATAGTTAGCCTTTTACCATGGCATCTAAAGTGATGCAGAAACACTGACAGTGTCTAACCACATGAGATTTTTGTTACCTTTATAATGTTAGGAGGTTGAGTCTATTTGTGTGAAAATTCAGTGTAAGATGACAGAGTTCTGAATTTAACATGAAAATCTCTCCAAACACTTCATGCTAGCATTGGTAATTGTGCTTTTCATATAGTTAGTGCAATTAGCCTGCTAAATTTACCTGGCCATCAATTGATTATTGAAATCTAATATGGTCACTTACATTCCAACAAATACATCTCCTACCCTTAGGTACTACTGCAGTGTTGTTGATAATCTTGCCAAGTCAAGCAGCTTTTATGTGGCAGCCAGGAGTTGAATGCTGGCCTCCTACCTCCAGAGGCCCTGGGTCCTGTAGCATTCTTTGAGGGTATGTTTTGCAATGCTTGCCAACTGAAGAAAGCTTGCTGGAATGAAAGTAAGCAGTTGTGGGGCCTGCACCGTGGCGCAGTAGGTTAATCCTCCGCCTGCAGCGCCGGCATCCCATATGGGCACCAGTTCTAGTCCCAGGTGCTCCTCTTCCAATCCAGCTCTCTGCTGTGTCCTGGGAAAGCAGTAGAAGGATGGCCCAAGCCCTTGGGCCCCTGCACCCACATGGGAGACCAGGAAGAAGCTCCTGGCTTTGGATCAGCGCAGCTCCAGCTTTGGGGCCATCTGGGGAATGAACCAACGGAAGGAAGACCTTTGTCTGTGTCTCTCCCTCTCACAGTCTGTAACTCTACCTTTCAACTAAAATCTTAAAAAAAAAAAAAAAAGGTTGTAGCATTATTTTAGGGAGAGTCTTGCATTTACTTTACATAAACAATAAATCACTCTCAAGGTCTCATTTTATAATTACAGATCCCTAGCAATATACCTTTTGATTTGCAAATCAGCAACTGGGAACTGTTACTCATTTACAGCATTGTTTTCCTGAGGGACCTCTCTGGATGCTGTCGCATCACTCCTGGCTTTTCTTCCATGTTGCCTTCCCTGATATAAGTACTCTGATGCTGGAACCTCCTATCCACAAATAACTGAGCCCTATCTCGGCCATTTCTGGTTCCCACTCTGGCCTCCGTCTGTTCCGTTAGCACAGCAGAAATATTTATTAGCCTCCTAATAGTAGCACTATTGGGGCTGGCGCTGTGGTGCAGCAAGGTAAAGACCCAGTCTGGAGTGTTGGCATCCCATATGGGCAATGCTTCAAGTCCCGGCTGCTCCACTTCCGATCCAGCTTTCTGCTGTGGCCTGGGAAAGCAGTAGAGGATGGCACAGGTCCTTGGGCCCCTGCACCCACGTAGGACACCTGGAAGAAGCTCCTGGCTCCAAATCAGCTCAGCTCTGGCCGTTGTGGTCATTTGGGGAGTAAACCAGAGCACTGGAAAACCCCTCTCTCTCTGGCTCTACCTGGCTCCTGCCATCGGATCAGCGCGGTGCGCCGGCTGCAGCGGCGGCCATTGGAGGGTGATCCAACGGCAAAGGAAGACCTTTCTCTCTGTCTCTCTCTCTCACTGTCCACTCTGCCTGTCAAAAAAAAAATAAATAAAAAAAAAAAATAAAAAAAAATAAAAAAAATAAAAAAATAGCCTTCCTTCTGGCTACTATCCATGATAAAATCAAGCAAACCATCTTCCTTTTTTTTTTTTTCCCTCAATTTACTCTTCAAATCAGACCCTTTAATGTCAAAACTACATTTAATCCAAGCACTAAAATCTGTGTTGGCACATGAACAACTTTCACTTTTTTTCTTTGTCTAACGCAGGAAGAATAAAATTACTTTCCTGAAATCATTGTACATGGAAAACCCAATATAATATTTCATATACATGGAATCCAAATTGCTCAAATCTGTTTGGTCTTTTAAAGACACTGATAGGACCTGGAAGCAACACATTGATTTCCTTCTGCATACTGACCCTACATGTCCTTAGAAGTTCACTACTTATGTTAATGTTATAGACTTTACTGGCTGCCCTATCCAGAGTCTCTCTGCCTGTGATCTAAAGGGCCCATACGTGGATAGCTTCGAGGGGTCTGTAATCTTTGTGAAATTATATGCAACATCTTGACAACCTGCACACTTTTTCTAGAGTTGAGGCCTCTGATGCTTATCAGATTATGTTAATGATCAGTGACAATAAAATTAAGAATCTCTACAAGGCTTGTGGAGTAAATGACAGACAGGAGCTGGGCTGTGAGTAATAAACAGTAAGTTTGTTAGATGACACACTGATCTCTAAGCTTGCAGGAGGCTGTAATCCTTCGAGTGGAGTTACTGGTGAAGTATCTTGAAAGGCACTGCTGTTATAATACAATTAGTTCTCTGATATAATGCAAAAGCATTGTTTATAGAAGATCTAGGTTCATAAAGAAATATCCCAAGAGGGGTGGAATGGAAAGCAGTTAGTGGATGAAAAGTCAAGATGTCTTTGAGGCATATTAATTTGTTAACTGAAGTTAAAACATCGAGAAGCAGGACCACAGCGATGTTCGTTTCTGCTGTTGACTGGTTGTGACCCTCCGCCTTTCCCCCCCAAATTCATGTTGAAGCACTGACTCCAAGGGGACTGTATCTGGAAATAGGGACTTCAGGAGGTAATTAAGGTTAGATGAGGTCATGGGGGCATTAGAAGAAATCACCGTGCTCTGGCATGTGCCTGTTCCGTTGCCTTCTCTCAACTCTTTGCCCTGCCTCTCCGTTTCCCCCACGTCACCCCACCATGTGAGGAAACCACAAGAGGGCTGCTGTCTGTCAGCTAAGAGGAGAGACCGGCCCTGGAACACCGAGGAGGTGACTTTGTTCTTTTGGCTTTGTTTATGGTCCTTGGTTGGGACAGTCTGAGCAGAGCAAAAAAGTTGCACACTCTAGGATGCCAATAAATAGTTTGCAAAAGACTAGCAAAATGTAGGTCAGTGAACCAGACGAAAGCAACCACTGTGTGTGTGTGTGTGTGTGTGTGTGTGTGCTAGATCAGGAGATAAGCCATTCCAATTTTGCTCTGCTGATTTCTAGGAACTAGTTTAGTTAATCGTGAGTTAAGAGTAAAAAACTCCAAAGACAAAGGTAATCAAGTTACCATAGGTGAGAGTACTAGGAACAATACATTCCTAAGGGCCATACACATTAACATTAACAGGGAGAAAATATATTGACCACTTATGTAATACATGTAGAAGTAAAAGCATACAACAACAGATGAATATCAAAAATGATCAAGCGGAATTGAAAAATAACAAGATATAAAAAACTGGAAAAAGTATAGGTTCAGGTAAAGAATAAATTAGACCCAAAATATTTTTATAAGGATTTCTGAAGATATTATGAAGGAAAATAACAGTAATTAAAAAGGTAACAAATTTGGAGTAAAAAATGAGGATATAATCAGAAAAACCAACTCATTTAATGAGAGTTTTGGGGAGAAAATGTATGAAAAGTGAAGAAATAATGGTTGACAATTTTCCTAAATTAGAATTATATCAGCAGGTATGAGATGCACAACATATAACCAGCGAATTGAATTAAAAAATGCATACTCAGGCCGGCGCCGTGGCTCAATAGGCTAATCCTCCACCTTGCGGCGCCGGCACACCGGGTTCTAGTCCCGGTTGGGGCGCCGGATTCTGTCCCGGTTGCCCCTCTTCCAGGCCAGCTCTCTGCTATGGCCAGGGAGTGCAGTGGAGGATGGCCCAGGTGCTTGGGCCCTGCACCCCATGGGAGACCAGGAAAAGCACCTGGATCCTGGCTCCTGCCATCGGATCAGCGCGGTGCGCCGGCTGCAGCGGCGGCCATTGGAGGGTGAACCAACGGCAAAGGAAGACCTTTCTCTCTGTCTCTCTCTCTCACTGTCCACTCTGCCTGTCAAAAAAAAAAAAAAAATGCATACTCAGGCACGCTGTCATGAAAGTGGAGCACCAAAACACTTTAAAAACATGGATATAGTAAAGATAAATTCCTACCAAGAAATAACAGATTCTGGAAACAGTCTTCTCAAATGGTACTGCTAGAGGCCGAAAGACAATAGCATGAAATCTTAGTGTTAATAGGAATGATACGCCCAGCAAATCTAGAAGTAAAGGGGAATAAATACTTTTTTGGATAAATAAGACTGATCAAGTGTACTAACTAGCCTTCTGAAGAATATGCTTCACCAAATAAAGTAGCCCCAAAGCTAGTGTTTTAAATCAAAATAGAAACTTTAAAACACGTATCATTGCTGCACAGGGGCAGAGAAGAGGATTTTGAATGTTCTCACAACAAAGAAATGACAAATGTTTAAGGTGGTGGCTATGCATATTATCCAGATTTGAGCATGACACAGTGTATACATGTCCTCATTGTTTTTCACAAATCTAATTGTCAATAACTTTAAAAAATATAATTGATAATGACAATGCAACAAATGAACACTGGCATGAAGTAAAATTGTTAAAATGATATTTTATAAATTTATTAAAGTTTCCACTTGAGAAGAAAGGCTGAAAAATTAAGGCTAGCAATCCAACTTAGTAGGTAAAGAAAAAAAAAAGTAGTAGGAGAAATAACTGATTTTTTTTAAAGAAATCCACAAATGACAGAAAATAATTTTAAAACCGAGAAGAGAAAGACTAAAAAGTCGTTTGAAAAGAGTAGAACACCGAAACAATGTAAAAAAAAAAATTTCTGCATAAAATATTACAACCAAGTTTGGGTTTTTGCAGGAATGTAAAAGATGAATATATAACAATATATAAAAGAAATCTACCATATTTTAAAATAACTTTCAAAAGACATAAAAGTGAGAATGCATGAATAAACCATGCTAGGGACCAATAAGTATACATTGCAAGCACAAGTGCATTTCAACAATTTATGAGAATTATATAAACATTTATGTGCCTCCATACTTGAAAGTTTAGGTAAAATGGACACATTCTGGCCAAAACACATGAAATCACACGTAGGTCCGTAACTGATTATTTGTAGCTAGTGATTCGATCTATTTATCCTTATAAAGTGCCAGACTCGCATAGCTTTTCAAGAAACGTCTACTCTGCTTCCACAAATCAGGTAATCGGGTCATTTCACATTCATAAAAATTCTGTCAGAAGTAGTTATATTACCAATTCTTTCTCTGACTCCAAGTTACATACTTGATGTAACTGAAAAGGACAGTAAAAGAAAAATTACTGGTAAATATCGTAAGCATTGAATGAACATTTTTAAATGAGAAGAGTGTGTGTGTGAGAGTATAAATGTATTGAATCATAACCATCTTTAAGAATCTCGATGACCAAGTCAAGATTAAAGTACAACTGAATTTCGTGTAGGAAAAATAAAAAATCTCGATGACCATCTAATAACACTTTTAAATGTCAAATTTATAGTTGAGAGAAACCAACTGGTCATCTTTCTGTATACACTAGTGGTTCCCCGAAACTCTGGTAGACATGGATCTGGTAACAAGGGATTTGGAATGTTCTCTTCAAGACCCATTTAGTGCCAACCATAGAAGAAAAATTTTAAAGCTAGAAGCTTTTTGTAATTCTTAACCAATATGTTACTAGTGTCTTTAAACTATGAAAGATGAGCAAAAAGTGTAAAAAGCTTATGAAATACAAATAATCATTTTATAGAACAGAAAAAAAAATGTGTGAGGATAAATATTCTCAATAGTAAGCAGGGGAATACAACTCTCAACTGCTGGGATGCCAGCACCACAGGCAGAGGCTTTACCCACTACGCCACGGCGCCAGGCCTTTGACTACATTTTTTCTTCTCTCCAGCATATAACATCTATCTTACCAGTTTCTACATTTGGCTGTACTTTTTCCCGCTTACTTGCTTTTTTAATCTGATTCTTTTTTTTTTTTCTGCTTAAAGACTTTTTTTTTATTTTAAAGATTTACTTATTTATTGAAAGAGGAGGAGATATTCCATCCGCTGGCTCACTCCCCAGAGGGCCATAGGTTCTGGGGTTTCCCGTTTCCCCCGTAGATGAGGGGCCCGCAGTTTGGCAATTCCACCATCCTCTGACACCCTCCCAGGCACGTCCGCAGGGCACAGGGCCGAAAGTGGAGCAGCTAGGACTCAGATCAGTCCTCACCACAGGCCGGTTTACCCAGGGTGCCACCATGCCTTCGCCTGTTTTTTGTTTTGTTTTGTTTTGTTTTTTGTTTTTTGTTCTTTGTTTTTTGTTTTTTTTTGTTTTTTGAAGGCAGAGTCAGAGAAAAGAGGGAGAGAGACAGCTTCCTGCTGGTTCATCCCCCAAAACGGCCAGGACAGCTGGAGCTGGGCCAGGCGAAGCCAGGATGCTAGAACTCCTTCCAGGTCTCCTCTGGGGGTGGAGGGGGGGCCAAGCACTCGGGCCTTCTGCTTCCTGGGAGCTTTACCCGGGAGTTGTGCTGGAAAGGGGGCAGCCAGGACTCCAGCTGGAGCTAGTGTGTGGGATGTGGCTGTGAGGGGAGCCGCTTGACCCGCTGTACCCAGCGCCCCTTCTTCTTCATAATGTATGTACCCACATTTTATCCTCCGGCTTTGTCCTTTATTATGGGAAGTTTTATAGCTATTTCCTTCTGAGCACAGTTCTTAGAGAATCAGTTTCTTCAACAATTTAGGTATAAATTTCTAAGTGTCAAAAATAGTCAAACCTTATGGTTACTTTTAAATTTATATATTTTATTCATGTTTTATACACACACGCAACTTGGCTGATAAACTCATTGTATTTTATCTGAATTTTATTATGTATTTCTAATTTGTTGGCATTCACCAGAGAAAGGAGACTGGGGAATATGTACTATATTAAATTGCTCATTGTAGCAAATTACAAGGTTATCTTTTAAAAAATTCCATAGACTTATTAAACAGGCACATTATCACTTATTGGTTCATTCAGGTTTGTTTATTGTACTATTCAGTTCTTTATGTCCCCTTGTTTATTATTCCAGGCCTCTGTAGAGGTGTGTTAAAGTCTCCCACTGGAGTAGTAGCCTTTCTGAATGTTGTTTTTCACCATACATAACTGCTGGCTGTAGTGTGTAGTGTGCTGGCTATATTCCCTTCATTCAAGGTTCTTGTATTTTTTCCTTACTCTATGACTTCTCTTTATCATGTTTAGTACTTCTGACATTAACTTTATTTTGTTTGATTTTAACCTTGTTTCTCATGCTTGCTTTGTTTTTATTCTCCTGATATCCATTTGTACACCCTACTATTTCACATTTTTTTGACACTTCCTTTTAAATGTGTTTCTTGTAAAGAAAAAACTTTTTTAAAGGCAATTTAACAATCTGTCTTTGAATGGGATTTATTTTCTTGCACATTATATATAAATTGCAATACACTTGGATTTTTTTATGCACTTATTTGTAAGGCAGAAAGATCTTCATCCACTGCTGTATTTCCCAAATGCCTGTACCAGCCACGGCTGGCCCAGGCTGAAGTCAGGAACCAAGAACTCTGTCCAGGTCTTGCATATGAACAGGAGAGGCCTAAGTACGTGGGCTTTCACTGTTGCATTAGTAGGAAAGGAGCATTAGTAGGAAACTGGATAGTAAGAGTATTGAGGACTCTATTCCCAGGTACTGTGGTATGGAATGCAGGTATCCCAGTGGGGGGCTTAACCCACTGCTCCACAACACCCACCTTGCTTCCATTTTTTTTTTTCCATGCTGCTTTAGGCTCCACTGGCTTTTTCACATATATTTTCAGACGGGTTATATCACATTGCACTTTAGTCATTTTGTTAGACATTTTTTTTTAAAATTTATTTAATGAGCACAAATTTCCAAAGTACAGCTTATGGATTACAATAGCTTCCTCCCCCCCCCGTAACTTCCCTCCCACCCACAACGCTCCCCTCTCCCACTCCTTCTCCCCTTCACCTTCACATCACGATTAATTTTCAATTATCTTTATATACAGCAGATCAATTTAGCGTATGTTAAGTAAAGATTTCCACATTTTGCTCCCACACAGAAACACAAAGTATAAAATACTATTTGAGTACTAGTTATAGCATTAATTAAACACCTAAGAGTAATTGTGTATTGATTACAGAGTTCAACCATAGTTTTAAGTAGAATATAAAATGCATCTTTTGTATTGTTGTGGCTTCCCCTCGCAACCTCCCTCCCTCCCGTGGCCCTCCCCTCACCCACTCCCTCTCCCATCCCGCCCTTCATCACGTTTCATTTTCAATTACCTTCATATACTGAAGATCAACTTAGTATATACTAAGCAGGGATTTCAACAGGTTGCACTCACACAACCGAACCAGGTATAGGGTATTGTTCGACTAGTAGTGTTGTTTTTGAGTTTCATAGGTAAACATATTAAGGACAGAGATCCTGCGTGGGGAGCATGAACCCAGTGACTCCCGTTGTTGATTTAACAATTGGCACTCTTATTTATGATGTCAGCAATCACCCGAGACTCTTGCTATGAGCTGTCTAGGCTATGGAAGCCCCTTGAGTTCACCAACTCTGAATTTGTTTAGTCAAGGCCATATCACAGTGGAGGTTCCTTCCTCCCTTCAGAGAAAGGCGCCTCTCTCCTTGATGGCCTGATCCTTCTCCTGGGGTGTTTAGACTTGTTTTTTTCTTTTTGGTTTGCCATACCAGATTATCCTCACGATCCATTTGGTGTCTGTCATCCTGGGAAATCACTAATGGAGCCCCTTTTCGCTCTCCAAGGCACTCCTTGGGTGATGTAGCGTGTGGCCACTTACTCCTCCTGGCTACTCCCCCTTTTTCAGTGTTCACAGTCATACGTGTGTTCTTTACTATCACGTGGGATGGTTCTCACATGCTCTGCCCTTAACCCAGCAAGATGATAATCTTCCTCATAGCACCGTTTCCCCCATTCCTTTCCTTCACCCTGAGGAGACTTCAAAACACTTTAACTTCCTCCCTTTCTCCACAGCACCAAATCTGAGCCTTCCCTTTGATATTCTGGTTCATTTAATTCTAAAATATCACGAGACTGTGCTGGCTGTATGTTTTTAATGTATATTTCATGAATCTTATTTAGCATTTATATTAACTCCCAGTCAGAATATCATTGTCCCCTTTGATGTAACCCAGGAAGAATCCCTCACTGTTTTCTCCTGATGATTTCAGATTTCCATTCTGGGTTTTTTTTTTTTTTTTCATTTTCATGTGGATAGGGAGTTTCTCAGGCACTTTATCAGAGGCAGTGAGTCTTTCCTGTTTTCCCAGTGCCATCACCAGGAGACAAACGAGTTGGAATAATGTGGGGAGCATTGCTGGTACAGCCCCTTGGTGATCTCTGGGTAATGAACTGTCTTCTGTGGAATCCCTTCCTTCAGGATTCTGTCTGGACCTCACGTGTTTGTCTCTGAGCACTGTTGCCTTGGTGCTTTCTCTCCTGCCCTCCTAGATCCAATGACTAGGATGTGCATGTGGGGTCGCATGAATGGATCCAAGCTAGTGCAGCAGTTGGCAGGTGCACACCTGTCACTCTACCACTTTCAAGGTAGAAAGTGCAATATCCTGCTCACTTCCTCCTTAACCGAGTGCCAGGAATAAAACACTAAAAATCTCTTCATCTGTTTTTAGACACAAGTGAGTGCTTGTTGTGAGTTCCGTTCGGACAACCATTACCTCATTGGAGACAGATTGCTCGGCACTTTTCCTTTTCCGCTAAGATCATTTAGAAGGGGAAGGAAGTTTTGTCTGTGTTGACTGCATTATTTGCAGTACTAACAAGAGGGCCTTGCATGAGTGAGTGAATGGATAGATGCACTTTGGAAGTAATCATAAACCATAAGCTGGCAGGAGTTTGAAAAGTGATTTCTCATAGCAACTTCCTAGCATTATATGATCATTTGTTATGATAAAGAAATTTTACTTCATAAAAGCTGTGCAGTACACCTATTTGACTTGCCAAGAATAGCAGTTAACCAATTTGTCATCTTCATCTTTTTTTCCCCTTCAATGGAAAAAAATGTTAAGCATTTAGTGAATGTTAGCAGGACTAAAGTCTATAGAGAAATTTTACTGTGGTTCTCCTCAGTCATCCTCTCAGATTCACAGGTGGGTTTGGACCATGCTTCCAGTAAAGTGTCTTTCCTCTCTGAATTATGGCTGCAACATTTGGCTTGTTCTTGTGCAGGTCACTTGTGGTCTGGTTTATAAGAGGCAGACAGGTAAGACCCAAAAGGCTGCAGACAGAAGTTACCATCTTCATATAAGGCTGGAAGAAGGAACAGTTGAGAGTGGACACAGGCTAGACAATGAATATCACCTTGTGGTGAAATTGGAGATGGTGTAATGAGGACTTGGCAAGGCTGACACTTGGAACCTTTTTCCTGTTTTAATTTAAAATGGGGCAGTAAAATACAGGTTTGGATTTTGGGTACAAATCGGAGTTAGAATAAAGGTTATGCTTGACACAGCTCACAGCATAGTTGGGTGATTATAATTCACAACGTCCTAGTTATATTTTGAGAACTAATAGAAGAAAGGAGCTTCAAGACTCCAGTCATATTGTCAAAGTTAAGTGTTAATAACACTGATTTGATCAGTACATGTTGTATACATATATTGAAATGTCGTGGTGCAGACCACAAATAGTACAATTACTGTTAATAAAAAATTTCATAAAGGCAGTATTCCTGTTACACTAGATCTATCATTTGCACTAATGCCATCTATTGTGCTTGAAGCAAATAGTCTAAAATTAAACCCATGTTGGAAGCTCCATAAAGGGATGTTAGTATGTGATGCACAGTCATGCCCTATATTTTAAGAGCTGACATCATGGAACTTAAGCATTATATAGACATAGTGATGTAATTCACTTTTCCAGACGTGTGCATCTTTTTTTTTTTTTTTCTTTTTTTTGACAGGCAGAATGGACAGTGAGAGACAGGGAGAAAGGTCTTCCTTTTCTGTTGGCTCACCCTCCAGTGGCTGCTGAGGCTGGCGCATGTGCTGATCTGAAGCCAGGAGCCAGGTGCTTCTCCTGGTCTCCCAAGTGGGTGCAGGGCCCACGCACTTGGGCCATCCTCCACTGCATTCCCGGGCCACAGCAGAGAGCTGGCCTGGAAGAGGGGGAACTGGGACAGAATCCGGCGCCCCGACCAGGGCTAGAACCCTGTGTGCCGGCACGGTGGGCGGAGGATTAGCCTATTGAGTGCGGTGCAGGCCTCTTCTCCTTCTAATGTTGGTAAATTCCATTGGTTCCACCTCTAAATGATA
Organism: Oryctolagus cuniculus; assembly: GCF_964237555.1. NCBI lineage: Eukaryota > Metazoa > Chordata > Mammalia > Lagomorpha > Leporidae > Oryctolagus > Oryctolagus cuniculus. The sequence goes on along the minus strand of NC_091441.1, from coordinate 7,848,433 downwards.
CCTGTTATCCATTCCCTCCTCGTTGCCTATTATCATCCTGATACGTCACCATCTTCTCTTGGTTTGATTAATTCAGTAGTTTATTTTCCATTTGCTGCTTGCTTTACATTCTCCACCCAGAAGCCAGAATGATCTTAAGATGAAGCCATGCAAATTTCAGTATGATGAAAACCCCTCAATGGCTCTCCATCTTGTCTAGATAAGACAGGGTACTCCAAAGCTGGCAAAGCCATGTGTAATCTGGATCCCAATGATCTTGGCCTTTTACTTTCTGTATCACTTGCATCTTATTTTGCTGAGACCACACCTTCCTAGTTCTTGAGTCCAGTATACTCTCTGTGAACTTGGAGCTCTTTGCACATGCATTTCCATCTAGACACAAAGATATTTGTGTGCTTCACTCCTAACTTCCTTAATGTCTTTATTCTGATCTAAGCTCTGGTTAGTTTGTTTTTGTCACCTTATTTCAAGTTTCAATTTCTGTAACACTTCCCATTATACTTCCTTCCTTCCTCCCCCATGCCATATTTAATTTGCTCAGTTATTTTCTTTAACAAATGAATCTGAGCTCCTTGAAATATTGTTGGTTTTTCTGTTTTCTTCCATGAAGAGCCAGAGTTTTGAAAGTTACAGTTAACATAGTCAGAGCTCAATAAATATTTGTCAGAGAATGAATAAGTGAATCTATCTCCTCTGAGACTGTGATGTTGGCCACAGTGGCCAAGTGGTGAATAATACATTCTAGAGTTGCGAATTAATAGCACTTGACTTGGGCTTTTATTCTTCTAAGAGTAAGAGGAGACTAATGAAAACTGGTGTTTTATTATAGACCCTTAGGGGTTCCAGAAATACCAGTTAGAGAGGACTCTTCAAAAGAGGGCTAAAAATCCTACAAGAGCAGGAGGTATTCTTAAAATAGTGACATTTGGTCTTGCATATTAACATGGTACCTTTGGTTATATATATTGGTTAAAAACAACTGGTCACTGAGGTCTTTTGTATATGTGTGTGTTGATATATCTTTGCATACATCGAAATATTTGTTCCCATGTTTATACCCACTGACATTTAAAATGTTAACAATGATCATATCCTATACTTAGGGACAAAATTCTCAGAACCTGTAGTACATTCTTCCTCCCTCACTTCTCCTTCCTTCCTTTCTTACAATTTTTGCATGAATGGGCTTTTCCTGGTAACAAAAAGGAATTTCTAAAAAATGGATTGTTTAAGGACATTTTGGCACTATTCCTACCTTTGCACGGCTGAAGACTTAGGATTCTATCTTTAACCTGTAGAATGATTGTGTAGGTAAATCCCTGAATATCCACTGGGTAGCCAACTAATCTTAGGGATTCTAACTACTTGATCCCAGCCTTTAAGGAAGAGACAAACTTGCCTGTGAACTGGGGTATTTTCCCTCAATGAGTAAGTGATGTTAACTAGAAACTGGAACAATCAAAAAACAAATATGAAATTTTATTTGGTTTACAGATCCGGCTATAAGACCACTTTTCGTGTCTGTTTGCTGATAGGTAATTAGTTAGCCATAATTTGTCTTGGTGTGGCTTTCTTAGAGTAGCTAACATTCATCTGTCTTAGCCTTGTTTGGCAAATATCAACCTCTATTCAGTGTAGTATATATCAGTTCTGGCTTAAGTCATGTTCTAACAGTTACCATGTTTAGGAGGAAGTGATAGCTAAAATTCTTATGTTAATCCTTTCTCTATAGTTTTCAGAACGTTAAATTTCATTTTAAAAGGAATCATTTAGCTGGGTTTTACTTGAATATTTGTATTTCAGGAGAGGGCACAGCCTTTGAATTTTTTTTTTTTTTAGATTTCCATTTATTTGAGAGGTAAAATTAGAGAGGGAGAGACAGTGAAACAGTAAAACAGGTCTTTATCCACTGATTTACTCCCCAAATGGCTGCAAAAGCTGGAGCTGAGTTCATCGAAAGCCAGGAGCTTCTTCTAGGTCTCCCATGCAGGTTCAGAGGCCCAAGCACTTGGGTCATCTTTTCCTGCTTTCCCAAGCTATAGCAGAGAGCTGGATCAGAAGAGCAGCAGTTAGGGCACCAACCAGCACCAGATGGAATGCTGGTGCTACAGGCAGAGGCTTAGCCTACTACACCAAAGCACTGGCTTCTTTTTCTTTACTTCTACTAGATAAATTTTAGCATATTTTTAGCATACTGATTTTTCAGCATTATATGGAGATCATAGAATAGAATGTTTTTGGTTAAAGATGATTAAAAATCATATTTTATCTTGGTTCCAATTTCTTATTTGGTATTTCCCAGAGCATTAATTGCCCTTAATTTCAACTGAAAATGTCATACAAAATATAACCCACAATTAGCATTTATTTCCTCAACAGTAGGGATGTGGAGGATTTCACTCTGCGTCTTCATTCCACTTTGCTTTTTATTCCTTTTTAACACATTCGGAGACTTGAAATACAAGCACCAGGAGCTGCACTGTCAAAGGTGAGGTTCTGAGCCCTTTAATAGAAGCTAAATGGAAATCTACAGCCACTGCGACATCAAGAGAACTGAGTGTTGGCGGCAATGATCCTTTCACATTCAGCAAATCTTCGTGATTCCTCTGTCCCCTGTGAATATTATCACTTATTAATGAAAATGTTTCTATATCCTCATGCTTCTCTTATGTCTTTCTTAGGCAATATGCTAAGCACTTGATTAAAATCATATTTCCACTATTCTTTATTCATAAATATAGTTTATGTGCAGGAGAGTAATGATTTCCTTTGATAAAAACCATATAAAATTGTAGCTTTGAAGGATAGTGTCATGCATTACCTAGTAATTAGCATTAAATTAACAAGAGTTCTAATTTTATTGTCATCTCTGTTGAGGAATAACTGGTAGATACCAATGGTATACATTTGAAGTGTGCAACATGACTGATACACATATCTATTGTGAAGTGATTCCACAGCTAACATATCTGCCTCCTCACAGAATTGCCATTTTAGTGTGTGTGATAAGAACACTGAGGATCTAATGTCTTGGCAAATTCAGGTATACAACAGAGTGTTACTTTAGTAATCATGCTGCGTGTTAAATGCCAGAACCTAATTTTATTGATAACAAAATTAAACTTATCCCAGTACCTTTTTTTAAATAAAGAATTTATTTATTTATTTGAGAGGTAGAGACAGAAAGGTCTTCCGTCAGCTACATCACTCTCCAAATGGCTGTAATGGCTGGAGCTGGGTGGATCTGAAGCCAGGAGCTTCTTGCCGGTCTCCCACGCAGGTGCAAGTGCCCAAGGACTTGGGCCATCTTCTACTGCTTTCCCAGGCCATAGCAGAGAGCTGGATTGGACGTGGAGCAGCTGAGACTAGCCCCTGTAGGATGCTGGCAGTGCAGGGACGAGGTTTATCCCACTATGCCACAGCACTGCCTCTTCCCACCAGTACTTCTCAAATGTAAAATGTGATATCATCTTTAAACACAATGCATTTAAGAAGTAAAAGATTTTGAGCTAACTTTAGTTACAAAAGAGATAATTATAATTTGCACTTGTCTTTTTTCAGACTCATCATATTTACCTGATGCTTCAAGTTTTTCAATCTATTCTGAGATGGGCAGGACTTACACCAAGGTCACTTCTAGCCTCTGTTGGGTCTGATGTTGACACAACTCAAGGTAACTAGACGATGATGGAGTACTATGCTAAGATCCTGTCTCACTATTGAGCATCTATATATTTTTCATTATTTACTTTTTATACCTGAGCTCTGTGATCTTAATAGTAATTCTGTAGTGCTAGTTTTCTCATCTCTGAAATATGAGTTGTGTTAATTATGTAATATTTAGGTTCCACTCAAACGTTAGCATCCATTGAGTTAATGATTATCAAATGTTTATTTACCACAGATTATACACATGCTGCAGGCCATGGTAAGGGCTGAGATGACAAATTCTTTCATAATCATAGATTTCCAAACCAGTTGAAAGAGTAAATAAGAATTTCCAGTGTTATACAGTATCACTGAAGTGAATGGGGCAAATCTTGTCTGTTGCAAAATTTCATTCATCTTCACACACTGGGTGGTTGGAGAAATTTTAGAAAGGAAGAAAGCTTCATCTGGACCCTAAGAAAATCATAGATATTAGATCAATAGGTCTTAAGGTTGTCATGGAGATTTTGAAAGCTATAATTTGGCTAAGTGCGCATACCATAAGTGCATTTTGGTGATCATTCTGTATTTAGTGCTCATATATGTATTATGCACATGTGTATATTATTTTGTGATTCTAATGCATTTTATTACTTTGAAGTATAGAAACCTTTCCATGTGGGTTCCTTTATTATGTTTAATATTATGTTTAATATTAAACAGTGTTTCAGTTTTTGTTTCAAATATCAGAAGTCACCAAGAAAACTGATATGCGGGATAGCTATTGTATTTACTCATATTTCGGCCTTTCTCATTGTTCATTCTTTCTAAAGATCCAAGTTTCCATCTTTATCATACCCTTCTGTTTGAACAACTTCCTTTGGCTATCCCTTAAGGATGTCTACTAGCAACAATCCCCACCCCCCCAACCCCACTTTTAAGGTTTATTTCATCTAAGAACATGTTGATTTGCTTTCACTCCTATAGGGCAGTTTCACTGGATATAGAATTCATAGTTGGACTGTGCTTTTAACACTTAAATTGTTGGTTTGTTTCCTCTAGTCTGTGGTTTCAGATTATTGCTGTTGTCATTTAAATTGTTTTCCCATAGGCAATAGTACTTCTCTTTGGCTGCTTTTTAGATGCTTTTTATCTTTAGTTTCTAGTTTTATGATGAGTTTTGCATAGGTTTGTTTTTTCTTTTTATTTGAGAAGTTTCCAGCTTTTATTTGAATACTATTTTTTTTTAAAGAGTTGGAGTCTTTTTTTTTTTTTTTTTGACAGGTAGAGTTATACACAGTGAGAGAGAGACAGAGAGAAAGGTCTTCCTTCCGTTGGTTCACTCCCCAAATGGCCACTACGGCTGGTGCTGTGCCGATCTGAAGCCAGGAGCCAGGTGCTTCCTCCTGGTCTCCCACGTGGGTACAGGGGCCCAAGCACTTGGGTCATCCTCCACTGCCCTCCCAGGCCACAGCAGAGAGCTGGACTGGAAGAGGAGCGACCGGGACTAGAACCTGGCACCCATATGGGATGCCGGCACCACAGGCAGAGGATTAACGAAGAGAGCCACGGCACCGGCCCCTATTTGAATACTATTTAAGTCCACTTTCTTTCTCTTTTCTTAGTATCCAATGATATGAGTATTGGACCTTGTGTCACTGTCCCACTGATCACTGAGGTTCTTAATTGTTTTCTACTCTGTTGTTTTGGGTGAATTCTGGTTGTCCTAATATTTACTAATTCTCTGTTATTTCCATTCTATTATTGAATCCATTCAGCGAGTATTTTTTTTTCTGTTCTTTAACTTTCCAGTTCTATAATTTCAATTTAGTTTTTTTTTAAAGATTTTTATTTATTTATTTTGAGAGGTAGTTACAGACAATGAGAGAGACAGAAATGCCTTCCTTCCGTTGGTTCACTCCCCAGGTGGCCGCAATGGCCAGAGCTGCACTGATCCAAAGCCAGGAGCTGCTAGGAGCTTCTTCCAGGTCTCCCATGAGGGTTCAGGAGCCCAGACTTGGGCCATTTTCTGCTTTCGTAGGCCATAGCAGACAACTGGATTGGAAAAGGGGCAGCCAGGACTAGAACTGGCGCCCATTTGGGATGCCGGTGCCACAGGCAGAGGATTAACCTACTGAGACACAGCACTGGCCCCCTCAATTTCATTCTTCCACACAACCTCAATTTCTTTGAAACTTATTTTTCATTCTGTATTGCTTTAAAATAATTTGCTGTTTGCTGAATTATATATAGGATGGTCATTTTATAACCCTCCTCAGATAATTTCAGAAACTTATTTACCTTAATGTTCATATGAGTTTATTATCTTTTCTCATTCATCTCATGGTTTTATTGGTACTTAGAATGATGAGTGATTTTGATAGCATTCTGGACATTTTGACTTTTATTATATGATATTGTAGATACTTAATTTTTCTTAGCAAACCTTCACTTGTTCAGGTTTAGCACATAGGTTGTGTCCTGCCTTTCTTGTTGTGATTCTAGTGTAATTCATTTTTAGAGTCTTTTACATGTATTTAAAATGTTTTTACATAAAGAACTAACAGTTCCCTAAAGTTGTTTATAGGGTACTAAGTGATGTTATATACATTGTTAATTGCCCAATCATGGTAACATATTTATCATTACATAACTTAAAACTCACTTATAGTAAAATCATCCATAAATCCTATTGTCTAGTTTTTTAAAACAAGGAAGTAAACAGTAAATCAGTATTTTCTATCTTCACTATACTGTGCCCTAGAACCCCAGAACTTCTTATGCCTATCTAGGTATAATGTACCTGTCAACCGACTTTTCCCAATCTTTCCCAGCTCCCTTCTCAAGTCTGTGGTAACCACAATTATATTTTAACTTCTATCACATCTTTTGTAGTGTTTGGTTTAAAGGCTCCACTTATGAGTGAGGTCCTGTGATATTTGTCTTTCTGTACTTGGTTTATTTTGCTTAACTCTGAGTTGATCCATATTGATGTAGATCAAAATTTCACTATTTTTATGACTGCATAGCACTCCGTTGTGCCTAAGTGCCACATTTTCTTTACCCATTCGTCAGCTGATGGAAACTGTTCTCTCCATTTCTAGGCTATCGTGACTAGATCTGCGCTAAACATGGGAGCACAGATGTCTCTTTGACAAATGGATTTCATTCCAGAAGTGGGATCATTGAATTACATGGTAGTTTTATTTTCAGTTTTCTGAGGAACTTTCAGCATGTTTTTCACAATGCCTATACTAATTTACATTCCCATCAACAGTGTGCAAGGGTTACATTTTCTCCATATCCTGACCAACACTTGTAATGTGCTTTTTCTTTTTGCTAGCATCCAGTCTTACTGGAGTGAGGTGCTACTTCCTTGTAGTTTTGGCTTGCATTTCCATGATGGTTAGTGGTGTTGATTGAGCATGTTTCATGTGTCTGTTGGGCATTTGTACATCTTTCTTTGAGAAATGGATGCTTAACTTGAACAAGTATTGTGATCAGCTTATTTTAGAGCTTGGTAGCTCCATTGGTCCCTGCTGATGTCCAAGATGGGGGCCAAATGAGATTTCCCAGTGCAGGGTGCCTGTTGCCTCTAGGTGGGAGAAGGGAATCTCTGGTGCTTTAGGCTAGAGAGTTTTCCAGGTCCGGTTCTTCTTGCTGGAGGGTTCCCTCTGCTTGTGGCTATGGTGTGGATTCTCCAGGCAGGCGCCCCTTTGTGGCAGCTTGGCCTCCCAGTCTCTCTCGGTTTGGAAGAGAAGTCCCCCCACTCAGGGGGCAATGGGGAAGGAGAAGAGTATTGCCTTAATTTCTTGCCACTGCTTTTGGATTGCCTGATGGTGTTCGCCAGGCTCCTGTTCAATCCTGTGGAATAAAGGGCATACCTTGGCTACTTGAGATGTTAGTGGGGGAGGTGGGCTCCATGACCTGGTGTTGCTTCCTTTGTGGGCTGTGGCATTGATGGGCACTGCTGCCGCTCTGCTCCTCCTGTTCTGAGTCTCTGATTGGCCTTTGTCTTTTCACATTTTTTGAGTTCTCTCTTGCTTTTCTGGTATCTTATTCCAGGGTTTATGTTTTACTTAGTATGGAGGAGTGGGGAGAGACGAGTTTTTTATTTTTTTGTTTTTTAGATATTTTTTCAGCAGGCAGAGTTAGAGAGAGAGAGAGAGAGAGAGTTATAGAAAGTGAGAGAGACAGAGAAAGGTCTTCCTTCGATTGGTTCACTCCCCTAATGGCCGCCATGGCCAGTGCTGCGCCAATCTGATCCAGGAGCCAGGTGCTTCCTCCTGGTCTCCCATGGGGTGCAGGGCCCACTCACTTGGACCATCTTCCACTGCACTCCCGGGCCACAGCTGAGAGCTGGACTGGAAGAGGAGCAACTGGGACAGAATCCGGTGTCCCAAGACTAGAACCCGGGGTGCCAGCGCTGCAGGAGGATTAGCCAAGTGAGCCACAGCGCTGGTCCGAGAGACAAGTTTATATTGTACAAATCAGAAGTCTTAGTGCCTAGAGATGGACTTCCAAAAGAAACAAACATCTTCAACAGTGAGTTATAAAAGACAAATCTAGCAAGATTGTGTCTCCACCTGCTCTTCCTTCTAGGACTTCTCAGGGTATTTCCTGCATATCTCTCCGTCTCTTAGATTTAACATCTAATATGACAGTTTTGCACAGCTTAAAGTAGCACATTTAAAAGAATTTTCACCATGCTTTATTTTCTTCACAATTTAAATTGGTTAGAATTTCTGAATGTGATATTTTCCAAGTTACTGTCCTGAATTCAGAATCTTGAAATATAATGACAAATGAGTTATTGTTATAGCCTTTAACTTTTGACACTGTTTATTCAAAATCTATAATTCTATAGGCTCAAGAATTTTCAGCAAATCTAGATTTATTTTAAATAAAATGTTATCTTTTGAAAATCACAGTAACGACAATAGTATAAAATGAAAAATATTTGAAAAATTCATTTTAGAAATTGTGTTTTTGCATACTGTGTAACAGACATGGACAGTAAAATAACTTATTTTCTCATTTTATTACAACTTATTCTAAGATAATTGCCATTAAACTAAATCTCCCAAAAACTGGCTCTCCCAGTTTTTAAGTATTTAGTGAACTTCATAGACTCTTCCTAAGCTTCAGGGTTTGTCACATTAAGTTTCACAAATGTTTATTTTGGGTGGCATGATTATCAGTGGTGCTTTAAGGCCCGGAGTATTGAAGCTGTAGGAATGTAACTTAGAAGTTATCTATATGTTGCCTATTTTTTGTGAGTGATGTGAGTCAATTTTTGTTTTCTTTGCCTTCTAAGTTTTTTAGCATCCCTGTAAATACTGCCTGTTAAATGAATACACATATTACACTGGTCATAGTTAAAATGAATTCATTTTATTTCCACGTGAGGAACTCCCCCCCCCCAATATTATGTTGTTTAAAATTTGAGTTGGTTTATTTTAGCTTTTATACCTTTGCAGAAGTCCCAACATACCTTAATTTGGACAGATTATCTTATATATGCAATGCGTTAAACTTAGATCATAAAATAGTGACATAAAGGAGAATAGAAGCCTGATTTAGAACGAATAACCTAGGATCCATGGCTTTTCTGTAATAAACACTAATTACATTTTTATGTATTCCAAATTAAAATCAATTTTATAGTTGGAACATTTTCCTGTTAATCCTTAATGCCATCATCTTGCTATTTAAAGTGATATGAATTAGCAGAGTTATAGAATTCTGCACTGTAGGGTAGACATTCTAATTCTTGACCAAACATCAGGAGGCACATTTATTTTTCCTGGAGACAGGATGACAATTTCTTTAATGTTAGTACAATATTTATATGAGATTCCCTAGTTAGTTAATACCACTTCTAGAGCAAAGATCACTCATAGCTAATGCTCTCAACAGGGAATCAGGAATATTTGCCCCAACCCTCAGGCTAGAGACAATTTGAAAGGGCTCTCTAATTCTAGAAAGAATGTGTTAAAACTTCAATTAATATTTAAAATTCTCATCTGTTTTTAAAGACTTGAACCAAGAAAGTATTTCACCTTGAAATCTGTCCTTATGACTGAATTGTTTCTTGACCAGTGTGTGCTGGGTTGTCCTATTGATTGATATACTCATATTTCCTTATCAATTTTTGGGACCAAAAGGGTACATAATTATATCTGGGGATGCCCTATGGTTCTTTTCCTATCTTCTGCCTCATCTCCATCTCCCAGCAGCAGCATTGTCAACATGATTCTCGTGAAACTATCCCTTAGTGTTTATCAGAAACTGTTAATGTTTTATATACTTCATTTAAGTGTTAAACATTACTGACAGGTGTAAAAGTTTCTCTGGACATCTTTTTTGGAAAATGTTAAAGTAGTAACTTTAAATAGTCATCCTGAATACAGCAGAGTTTTGTTAACCCATCATGCTTTTTCTAGCTCTATAATTTGCACTAATTGACTTAGCATAATTTAGAGATTCAAATATATAATATTTTGATAAATTAATAAACAGTAAGTGAATTATTTTATCATGGTCAGATTTTCTTTTAATTATATGAATTATTTAATTAAACTTGCTACTATAAAGTAGCAGGCATTGTTACTCCATTGTTTTAAGGCTGAAATATGAATCTTAGAGAACTTGAATTTTGTTATTTTATAGCTAGCTTGTGGGATCTGGAATTGAAATTCATGTCTGTTTGCAATAGAGAAAAGGGGAATTTGGTGGACGTAGAATCAACTTTATGTTAACATCTAGAGCAAGTATTTAAGATTTTGAATTCTTGATCTGCTCATTCTGCTAAATAGGGGTGGGGAACATCCAGCCTGTGGGATGTAGATGGCCTGTGAAATCATTTGGTGTGGCCTTGCCAGGGCAACAGCAGGCAAGACTTGAAATTCAAGTCAACAGCATGCTGATTCTCAAGTTTATAATTTTGTATGTCCCATAAATGATGTTGTAAATATCCAAATGGCCTTTGGCAGAAAACATGATACATACATTTGCAAGCCAAGAAAACAAACAGATTCTTTTCTAATTTTTATTTTTTGACAGGCAGAGTTAGAGACAGATAGTTATAGACAGTGAGAAAGACAGAAAGGTCTTCCTTCTGTTGGTTCACTCCCCTAATAGCCACCACAGCCGGTGTTGTGCTGATCTGAAGCCAGGAGCTGGGTGCTTCCTCCCCGTCTCTCCCATGTGAGTACGGGACCCAAGCACTTGGACCATCCTCCACTGCCCTCCCAGGCCACAGCAGAGAGCTGGACTAGAAGAGGAGCAACTGGGACTAGTACCTGGCGCCCCAAACAGGACTAGAACCCGAGGTGCCGGTGCCACAGGTGGAGGATTAGCCAAGTGAGCCATGGTGCCAGCCCAGTTCTTTTCTAATTTTGAGTTGACTATACTTGTACTTGAGAATGTTTTTCATTATTTAGCCTAGTAGGTTGGTTCTCATCCCCATATAGCTAACACATTCATATATATATATATATATATATATATATATATATATATATATATAATGTGTGTGCTGTTGGGTTAACAAAACTCTGCTGTATTCAAGATGACTATTTAAAGTTACTACTTTAACATTTCCCAAAAAAGATGTCCAGAGAAACTTTTACACCTGTCAGTAATGTTTAACACTTAAATGAAGCATATAAAACATTAACAGTTTCTGATATATATTGAGTATATATATTCAATATTTTTTTTCAAAATTCTGTCCACAACTGTCATAGGTTCTGGATACCATGATGGATGAAGAGCACCACCGACCTGAAATCACGTGACAAGGTTTATTTAAAAGCCCTTCCATCATCCACCACTAGTTCTCAGTATCTCATGCTCATCCTGTCAGTAGGTGGTGGTATTTAGCTTAAAGCAAGCATCTTAACTCCAAAGAGTCCTCTCTGACATTGCAAACATCCTGGCACACGCTTTCATCTCCACACCACTCTGTGGCATTTAGACAAAGATTGTAGAAGAGTAGATGGTAGAACTTTGTATGTACCCTTATCAGTCCAACTACTATATCTATCTGTTGTTTCATTGGAGTTCACAACCAGCCACATCTTCTTGACCATTTCATTAGACAGAATTGTGTTCAATTTTAATAGGCCATTCTTTCTCATTGGTTTAAGATGGCTTTTGGTTCAAAACTTTTATCACATGGGAAAAAGAAACTATCTTGGAATGATCAGTTTCCAAAGTGGGAACCAGACCACCTACTGCCAGATGTATTACCCATCTATGTCTTGGGGCAATATGTTCAGCGTTCTTCCCCCCACATCCCGCTAGTTCTCAGCTCTTCTGGGACTTTGCATAACGAAACTCATCCTGTGAGTGCTGAAGGGTTCACGGAAAACCCTACTATGTGGATTTGTATATGTTTGTATATGTTTTTATGTACCCTCTATTATGGAAATAGAATACTTAGCTGCATCTAAAATATAAAAGACTGCTTTAGAATACATGCAGTTCTTATTCCACCAAAATTGCTTTGTATATTTCTGTCATTGTTGAAATAGGAAGGGACATACACCATTTTTCAAATAAACTTTAGAATTTGAGAACGGTTTGAGATTTACATAATTATGAAAATAGTTTCCATATATCCCACGTTTGATGTTTTTTATTTTGTAAACATGTAATGAGGTGAATGTATCATGATTCTGAACCGATATTAATGTTACCAGTAACTGAAATCTGTACTTATTCAGGTTCCCTCAGTTTTTCTCTTTACTGCCTTTTCCGTATTTCAGGAACCAATACAGATGCAATCTCAGATTAGCAGTGCTGTCTCCCTGAGCATCTTTCAGTTCTGAGAATTCCTTAGACTTTGTTTTTGTTGATAAGTAGACTTTTTTGTTTTGATGGCCTTGAGAGTCTAAAAATCACTGGTCAGGTATTTGTAGAGTGGCCTTCGGTTGGAATTGCCCGATTCATATCTAATGATTAGACTGTGAAATGGTATGTTTTTAAGAAGACAGCAGAGGTGGAGTCATTCTCATCAAAGCCTGTCAAAAACACATAACTGATGAGATGTATTAGGAATATTTAACATTACATATGAATAATTATCTTGGGGTTATACTAGATTATTTAATTGCTCAAGTTATACCCGGTGTGGTTGATTGCTGTGTCGTTTTGACAAACTCCATTGTCTTGGGCTTCCTTTGCTCTTATTTCTGGCCCTAGAAGATGCTGTACACTCATATATTCCCTGTCCTAGTCCTGGAATTAACCATTGTTTGCATCAAATAATCCATCTTTGTGGAGAATACTATTGAAAGATCTAGCTATGCTAGTTGATACCAAGGTAATATTTTTGTAGGCCTTCTCAACTGACAACAGCAAGGGGGATACATGCATATTTATCATCTATTTCTCAACAGAATCATTTAGATCAATATTAAGCTTGAGAGTATACATGCTGAGGTCTTTAAAGCGTGGGTGCATGGATCTTTTTAACCTTCTCTTATCTATGACCTCTGACTCCAAAGTGAGAAATCCAACCATCCATTTATTTATAGTTCCTGTTTTGGTATATGTACAATGTGGCTTTAGAACTATTAATCAGACCCCTGTGGGAAATAACTTTTTTCTAGTCATCGAAACTGTATTGCTTGCTACAAGTCTTTCTGCCTTTTCTCCTTCAGCCTCATTTCCAAAGTTTCTTAGGTCAGCATCCTTCTCCCTCACCCCCTTTAGTGAGATTGTCTCATTGATTTTTAAACACTTTTAACATGTTGTTCATTCCATCTCCAACTTCCTCAATGATTTTTAAAAAACTGGTAAACTGTAAGATTTCCTCTTTGTGCTGACAAGTTCTATGGGTTTTGACAAATACTTAATTGTGGGGAGCAACTGAGACTAGACTAAATTACTGGAACTGGGACTAATTCTATGCATCTGATCTCCCACAATATGGTGCTGGGGAGGAGCAAACAACTTCTACGCAGCTGCCTCATCAGTTTGACTGATAAGCTGCAGGAGCTGATCCTGCTCCTGATTGGAGGAGAGCAGCATGCTCGGCGTGTGGGTAGCAGAGTTGGGATTGGTGGAAGAGGACTATAAAGGAGGAGAGAGACACCATGCACCAGGAACATCTGAGGAACATCTGAGCAACCCCTGAGCAACCCCTGAGAGAGCTGGCTGGCGGTGTGCCGCTCCTCCACAGAAGTGGGGAAAGCGGCGGGGGTGGGTGGGGGGGTGGTGCCGCCCATCCACGGAGGCTGGGGGCCGGCAGCTAACCTGGGAAGAGCCAGGCAAAAAGAACAGCACAGGGTCCGGTGTCGTTCCTCCACGAATGGGGGAGTGACACTTAACGTTTCGTTTTTCCCATTAAAATATTCTAAGAATAGTTCTGCATTGAAACCTCAAATATGCTTCACCTTGTCCAACACATATCCCAACCCCAACATCTGATAACCATCAATATTTTTATTGTCATATAATCTGGCCTCTTACACAATTGCAGTTATAAAATATGTAGCTATTTCCTGGACTTGATAGCTCATTGAAAAAAAAATTATTTGAAAGAGTGTCAGAGAAAGAGGGAGATACAGAAATGGAGGTCTTTTACCTGTTGGTTCACTCCCCAAATGTCTGCAAATAGCCAAAACTGGGCCATGTCAAAGCCAGGAGCCTGGAAATACATCTGGGAATCTTGCACAGGTGGTAATGGCCCAACTACTTGAGCCATCATCCACTGCGTTCCCAGGTTCATTGGTAGGAAGCTGAATTGGAAGTAAAGCAGACGGGACCCAAAGTAGCAATCTGATAAGTCGCAGGCATCCCAAGCAGCATTTTAAATTACTACATCACAATGCTGGCCCATCATTTTTAAAATATTGTGAAAAATAATCCACTGCATTTACATAAATGGTTTGTTTTTCCTTTTGCCTATTCAAGATCAACTTGATGAAATTTTATAAATAAGGCTGCTATAAATTCTTTCTTGCAAGGTTTTGGTCATAATTTTTCATATCAGTGGGTAAATACCAAGGACAACAGTAGCTTGTTTGTATGGTTATACCATATTTGCTTTTGTAGGATACTACTAAGCTATGTTCCAAAATGCTATGCCAATGTGCATTAGCATCATCATTATAAGATATACTGTTTCTCCACATTATTGACAGCAATTGGTATTGCCAGTATATTGGATTTTAGCCATTATTATTAGTATGGAGTGGCATTTCATTAAATTGAAATTCCCTAATTATGTTGTGCATCTTTTCATACTATGTCAATTTTAAAGGACTCTTTTTAAATTGTTGATTTATTTTTAAAAATTTTAAACAAGTTTGTGTATATCTGAATTTTAAAATTATCACATATATTTGATTCATTGTACAATTGTTGACATGTTATACAGCAATCATTTCTCACAATGCTATTAAGCCATGGAGCTTACTCGGGTTGTTTGTTGTCTGTCATGTTCTGATTAAGGATCTGTAGATGTTTCCACATTGCAGTGAGTGTTCTTCTTTAGTGTCCATTAATCTGGGAAAATTCCCTGGTTTTTGTCTTTTACATCTTGGGGGTTTTCTTTTGTTTTTGTTATTTATTTGAAAAGCAGAATTGGAGGGAAAGGAAGAAACAGAGAGGTCTTCCATCATGGTTCACTCCCCAAATGCCACAATGGCTAGAACTGGCTGGGCTGAAGCCAGGATCCAGAAGCTTCTTCAGGTCTCCCACATGTATGTAGGGGCCCAAAGATTTGCGCCATATTCTGCTTCTTTCCCAGGTGCATTAGCAGGGAGCTGGATTGGAAATGGAGCAGCTGGTACTTGAACTGGTGCCATTATGGGATGCTGGTATCAGAGGTGGTGGCTCTACCCACTACTCCCCAGCACTAAATGTACTGGCTGGGTTATTCGGCAGATTGTCCATGTATTTGGTCTCTCAGATGTTTCTTTATTATTTCATGTTATACATTTAATATATTTCATATTATATAAACATATATAAACAAAACATAAAATTATATCTAAACATATACATTATATTTGCATATACTTTACTATTCAGCATCCCCAGCCCAAAAATCTAATATGCTTCAAAATATGGAACTTTTAAAACATATTAGTGCCTAAATTTTGTTTTTGAATTTTGAGTATTTATGATTTCAGAGCATTTCAGAGTTTGGACTTTCTATTAAGGAAGCCAAACCTATAGAAGTGTTGCTGTCCCCAGCAGTCTTTTAACAATAATTGCCACAGAAAAAGACATTTAATAGAAATAGGAAAGAAGCACCAGTTCTGAGATGGCACCCTTAGGGAGTAGTGAACAGATAGATTGCATACATTCCTACTCTTGAAATGGCAAACTTGGGGGATAAGAGACGATGAGAATCCAGCCCCGATTTCAGATCAGGAAAAACATAAGCATTATCAGTACTTCAGTCATCCTGGTAGTGTCTGTCTTGACTGCTTGGGTGGAGTTTGATTCCTCCAAACACGAAACTGAAGTAAAACTGAGCACCAGGCTCTGTCAAGCCTTTCTGAGTATTCATTATCCTTATCAGCCGCTCATCAGCAGTCAAAGCCACGTAAATAGAAACTGCTGGTTCTTGAGTGATAAGGGGTTACTGTAACCCTTTTCGTTTTAATCTTATAAAATCATTTCAGGCTTTTTTTTTTTTTTTAAACTTAATGTTACTGAAGTTTGTATCACTTGGCTGCTGTTCGGTTTAGGCTGGCTGCTTGGAGTCTCAGGTGTGGTGACCCTACCAGTTTTGGCCCAACTGCAACAACTGCAATGCAAATCTGTGGGTCTCAAGACAGCAGTGCTCCTGTGAACACTGAGAAAAGGAATGTCCCAGGGCTGGTCCTGGGCAAAACTCGAGCGACCTGTGATTCTGTTTTTAACTGTATTTCTCGTTGGCATCTCAACCCCCTGTCCTGATTTTAGATCGGTTCTTCCATGCAGTTGCTTTTTAAAATTCTTCTGTTTTAGAGATGGTGCTCAGGAACACCATCTCTTTAGTGCACCATGTAGTTAGCAGATCCTACCTCTCCACCAGTCATTCTTTCCTGATAATATAGTTCCTGCAACTCAACACAGTTTAACTTGTGATTTTTTTATTTCCACAGGATTTCCCAATGTTCTCTATTATAAATAAAGGTTTCTAATATATTTTTATTGTAGCCCAGATATATATATAATTTGTCTATAATTAATTCCATAAATATTTCAAATTTGATAAGAAATTTCCATGTGCCAAAAATAGAATATAGCATATTGTACTGTAGAAATTTGCTAGATGGAGCTACTCCATCTCTACAGCTTACGTGTACTTTATGTGCACTGTCATGCATAATGCAAAGAATATTCCTTTATTCAATACATTTTTTTTTTTTACAGGCAGAGTGGACAGTGAGAGAGAGAGACAGAGAGAAAGGTCTTCCTTTTGCCGTTGGTTCACCCTCCAATGGCCACCGCGGCCGGTGCGCTGCGGCCGGCACAGCGCACTGATCTGAAGGCAGGAGCCAGGTGCTTCTCCTGGTCTCCCATGGGGTGCAGGGCCCAAGCATTTGGGCCATCCTCCACTGCACTCCCTGGCCACAGCAGAGAGCTGGCCTGGAAGAGGGGCAACCAGGACAGAATCCGGCGCCCCGACCGGGACTAGAACCCAGTGTGCCAGGCGCTGCAAGGCGGAGGATTAGCCTATTGAGCCACGGCACTGGCCTCAATACATTATGTTGACATAGCCCTGTGTGTTAGGTGCTATGAGGAATCCAGATGGAAAGGAACTTGCTCACTACTCCCATGAGATTTAAAATGTGGCAGGAGCAGCTGGGGTTGTGTTGTAGCAGCAGGTAAAGCTGCAACCTGTAGCACCGGCATTCCATATGGGCACCAGTTCAAGTCCTGGCAGCTCCACTTCTGATCCAGCTCCCTGCTAATGCTCCTGGGGAAGCAGCAGCAGATCGCACCCACATGGGAGTCCCAGGATATTTTGGCTCCTGGCTTTGACCTGGCTCTGCCCCAGCCATTGTGGCCAACTGGGGATTGAACCAGCAGATGATGGGTATCTCTCTTTCTCTCTACCTTGGCCTCTCCTTTTCTATAACTCTTTCAAATAAATATTTAAAAAATGTGGCAGGAATACTGTAAATTTGTTAAATAATTACCCCAATAAGTAGGCAGAATTTTGTAAAGTGTTGATGTTGTTTTCCATCTGATCCCAGGATAGGAAGGAATGAAACTACAATTGAAAAATTGCCTACAATTGAGTAATTGGGAGTCCAAGTGTGGATTACAGATCAAACCGCACAATAAGCAAAGTCTGTATTAGTATCGTATCATATGTTGTATTAAAATTGTGGGTGTTTGTTCATGAGTAATACAGAGATATTGTAGAATTTGAAGCTAGAGGTATGCGGATTGTGATTAATCGCATTTGTAAAGAATACTTGATTGCAGAGTAGAAAACTGGTGTGGAAACAAGAGTGGCCTGTGCCATTTCAGCAACAGCACCAGCAGAGCTGCGAAGAGCCGGGTTTCCCTGAAGTAGAAGCCTGTGCTCAACCGCTGTGCACCTCTATTCTTTGTCTACTCTGCAGAACGTGTACTTCTAGCACTTAACTAACAGGCAGTGGAAATGTCTAATAGTCCCTTTTAAAAGCAAAACTAAGAGATGAGAGGGACAGTCCAGGTTTTACAGGCTATTGCCTGACTTCTTCCAGCCCATGGATTCTCCACCTTGACTACACATGGCTATCAACTGGGGAGCTTTTCGGGTTACTGACCGTGGCTCCACACCCAACGGGTCCACAGGTTTGTGATACCAGAAGGAGGCTCCTGTTTTCTGAAGTGCCCCCACAGTTGCTTATCACACACTCACAGTTGAAAACCTCCAATTTCCTCTGGGGAAGGTGGCACACGGGTCACTGGTGACATTATTTCCTCAGATGAGTGCGGAATATTCTTGGAGGTCAAGCTTTTATATTAAAGGATATTTGGTGTCTTTCAAAGTCTGTAGGCTTTATTTTTTCAAAGTCTATAAACTTTAATATGAAAATGGAACGTAGCGGTATCGTGACCCACATCAACGCACTACAATGACGGATGTCTAAATCCAGGCTGGGCCACTGGACATCTCTCTTCAGTCAGGAACCTAGTCTCTTGGAGCACAGACAGGCAGCAGACAGGAATGAGGTATCTGTTCTTGACAGCAGAGCTGCTCCCGTCAATCTCCCTCTTCCTAAACCAGATTCCTCAGGGGAGGGCCTCCTGAAGCTAAATCAACCTGGGCGTCCACAGCCTGTCTCCCTCAGAGAAGCAATGAGCCATCACTGCGCGTTCCAGAGCCTTCTCCCCTTCATCTTGGTGCTCGGAATTACTGTTCAAAATGCCCTTTCCTTGGTAAGATGGAAAAGAACACGAGACCTGTTTTTTTTCTGCTGAATAGCTAATAATGAGAAAAATGTCTTTGGCAAGTGTACACCCCAAGAGACATTGCAAGAGGTATATCGGCTAGCATCTCATTACAAAGGGAAACTTTTATCGTAACTCATGGAAAATATTTTGAGTTTTTTGTCATGTGACTTTTTTTGCCTTAGAAGTTCAGAATTTTCTATGTGATCTTTGACTTCAAGAATATTCCTTGGAGTTTAGCAACCATTAGTGTTGTCTTTGAGTAAAGTATATTTTATATTTTGGTCTGATGTGGAAAGATAGCCACTCTCCTGCCTTATATATAAAATATAAATTCTTTTGGAGAAAACATATGTTTGTAGCCTCTTAAAATATGATTTTACCACATACTTTCATACAAAGATTGTCTTGTCCAGGGTTTATTGGAAGTTACAGAATACCATATCTCAAATCATTTCATGGTATTAAACTCAAGTGATAATAGCATCTATAATAATCTGCTTCAGACCAATCATATTTGGCTCTCTGAAGTGTTAAGCATTAGATATTTTTAACTGGTCATCTTAATAACATTACACTGTTACGTTTCCTGTTTATCTCATTCCTCTTATCTCTCTCTTAAACACAAGCTGGTTACATGATGGCTAATTTTACATGTGAATTTGGCAGGTTAATGGAAGATCTAAACGTTTCTGAGAAGGCATTTTGTGGGTGCGATTCAAGCTAAGTGAGAGAGACTGTCATAAGTAATTGGAGGGTACCTGATTGGATAAGTCGAAAGGTTTTGAGAGTTGAACAGGGAGTTCTCTGAGGAAAGAGGATTCTGCCTTTGGCTGGAAGGAAGCCTTACCCCTTGCCGAGTCCCAGGCTGGCCTTCTGCATGGCTGTGCTGTGGTTCATCGGCTTGCTTTGCGTGCTGGCTCGTAAGGCGTTTGGTTACTGTCTGAGATTCATGTAGATTCTCGTTGACTCTGTTCTCTCTGGTCAGAGCTGCACAACCTGTGCCTTCTAACTTTTCAGGACCTCTGTGTGCTTCTGCCCTCCTAAGCAGATGGTATAGCTGTGCTTCTCAATCCTTAATCTGCATGAGAATCATTTGCTGGTCTGTGGGATGGAGCCATGATCTGCTTTTCCAGCAGCCTCCTAGGATGTGGATAAACTTGACCATGAAGGGCTGGAGAGTAAACTTCAGGTTGTGGGCACATTGTCCTATCCCCACTGCTTGTCTCTTCCACTGCAGTACAAAATCAGCTATAGATAAATGGAAACAGATGCACGTGACTTTTTCCAATGCTACTTTATTTCTAGGAAAGGGACACGCAGGGGGTAGCCAGTGTTTGCTTACACCTCTCCAGGATTCTGCCAATGCCACTGGTTCAGAGACTACACATGGTGTGGCAAGATTAAAGAGCAGAGGTTGAGAGCAGTAATGTGGTCTTTTTATCAAGTCTATGTGGTCTGTTCAGGAGTGAGCTGGAGCCTTCTGCTACTAGCTCATGAGAGCCAGTGGTTACATATTCAGGTATTTCATAGGTAGGTTAGTAAACTGTCATTCTATAGAGGTTAGTCTGGTAGAGATATTTACATTGTGGAAGTGGCAAATGCTTTGTGCAAAGGAGTCTATTTCCTCCCTAGGACAAGCATTAGCAGTGTACCACTAGTGTTGACTCTTCAGGAGTTTTTAAATTGGAAAGTCTGAGTTGGGGGTAGAGTGGGGAAGAGAGAGAGAGATCATCCATTTGCTGGCTTACTCTCCAGATATCCACAATAGCCAGAATTGGGCTAGGCGGAATCTGGGCCTCCCACGTGGATGGCAGGGACACAAGCACTTGACCGTCGCCTGCTGCCTCTCAGGTGTATGTTAGCAGAAAGCTGGATCGGAAGTAGAGAAGTACCGGTAACCAAGCACTCTAATAAGAGATACGGCTATTCCAAGCAGCTGCTTAACCTGCTGTGCCACAGTACCTATGCCTAAGATTATTTACACTGTGAAGCTTTTTTAGGTCAAAGTGTTTGACACAAAATGAAAAATTAGTTTAGCTGATATTCTTAAATATTCTGTGAAAGTTGACTTTTGGTGTCCAGTTTTCCCTGTAGGGTGTGACAAAATCAGACTTTTAGTCCACAAGTAGTTGTGCAGGTCGGGAGTTAAAGGTTGTCTTGTTTGTTTCCCTCACATACCTGTAACTTCTCTTGTGTGTGTCATCTATAAGGATTCTTCAAAAACATACACGGAAAATAATATTAAATGCTTTGGTGCTAAACAAGTTTTAAGTCCACACATAGTTTCTTCGTAATACACATCCTCCATGAATGTTCTGAAGATATTTGTTTCCATGAATGTTTAGAAAATGAGTGGATTAAGACCTTTCTCTCTGTCTCTCTCACTGTCTATAACTCTGTCAATTAAAAATAAAAGGACCAGCACCATGGCTCACCTTCAGCACTGGCCTCCCATATGGGCGCCGGGTTCTAGTCCTGGTTGCTCCTCTTCCAGTCCAGCTCTCTGCTGTGGCCTGGGAAGGCAGTAGAGTATGGCCCAAGTGCTTGGGCCCCTGTACCCACATTGGAGACCAGGACAAGCACCTGGCTCCTGGCTTCAGATCAGCACAGCGCCGGCCATAGCGACCATTTGGGGAGTGAACCAATGGAAAGAAGACCTTTCTTTCTGTCTCTCTCACTGTCTATAACTCTACCTGTCAAATTAAAAAAAATGGATTTCAAACTTGTTTTGCACCAAAATATGCATCTTCTGATTTCATTTTCCATGAATGAATTAAGTATCCTCATGTGCTCTCTGTGGAGCTACAGAATACCAAGATAACCAACATTTAGAGTAAAAATCATTCTCAAGGTCAACTGCTATTATTTTCTAGTGGGCCTGGAAGGGGGTATATTTTTCATTAACAATTTACATAATCATTCTAGAAGTATCAGCTGTGTTTGTTAAGTATTTATTAAAACTGTCCTTAAAATTATTTGCTTATATTTCAATGTTATGAATAAGGTACTGGAATCTGATAAGTGAAATTGATGCTACATTCTGAATGTCAATGTCAGCTGAAAATTCTCAGGTTGAAATCCTAATGCCCTGTGTGATGGGACCAGGAGATGGGACGTGAGGGCTGGGATGCGGTCAGGAGTGGGGGGGTCTCATGAATGGGGTTAGCACTTTGTAAGGGGCTGAGGACACCTTCAGTCCATTTTCCACTGTGTGAGTTCTCATCAAGAAAACAGCCGTCTGTGAACCGTGCAGCAGGCCCTCAGCAAACACCACGGCAGCTGGTTTCTTGATCTTGGACTTCTCGCCCTTCAGAACCAGTTCTGCTCTTTAAAATCTGCCCAGCCTGTGTTACAGCAACTCAAATGGACTAAGTGATGAAAATATAGCCAGTTAGTGGCAGGATGGGGCATGAACTCAGCTCTCGTTGCTCCCTGGACAGTGCTGACTTCATTGTCCAGTAGGATTTTTTTTTTTAAGCTGCCCCTCCTATGTACCAGGTTGTACGCTATACTCTGAGTGTGTATAGCTGATTGAAAGTTGCCCCTACTCGGAGCTTACAGTCTCTTTCCGTGAGTTCTGTAATTTGAGGCTGCTTAAAGTTTTATGTAGGTAGAAACTAGCTCTGCAGAGGTGGAGAAGATGGAACAAAGAACTCAGCAGTGACTGGTGGAGGAAAACTACCAAGTAAACGAATATTAGATCTATTTCTAAAAAAATGTACATTGGTTGAAGGGCTAAATGCATAGCACGAAAGCATACATAATGGGTGAATGAGGCAAAAAGCTTAGCCTGATGTCTTGGGTTAATGATATTCATTTGGGTCAGTTTCTTGCAGAGTTACATGTTAAGGGAAGTGAGAAAGGGACACCAACTCAGGATGGAGATATATATATATATATATATGGATATATATAAAAGGATATTTTATACATATATACAATACATTTCCACAGCAGCAAAGATACAGCTTAAGGGAGTGTATTTGGCAAACAACCTAGTAAGAGCTCTAAACCCAGCAACTGGGGTGTGAAGATGGACAGGAGGCTGGGCATTGATATCTGCAAGCGTTTCCTGGCCCTCAACTCTGGACTGTCAGTTGGTGAAGTTGTCTCCATTGGACTCATCCGGGTTGGGGGGAACACGTCAGCTGGCATGCACCAGCTCCTCAGAGACGATCCTGCTCGGCTCTGCACAACTCCATACTCGCTGAGTTGAGGTCAGCAGCCGTGGTGGGAAGTGAGCAAATGGAAGAGATCAGAAGGTTGGTTTCAGAGAGCTTGTTTTACTAGCATCTGATCGTATATTTCTTGGTTCATGCAAACTTCTGGGAAGCACACAGAAGTGATCAGAGCCAAGGCAATGCCAGTGCCCTGTGGTGGAGATGGATGGAAAAACTGCTGGTGAATGGTTATGCTGGCAATCGTGGTAGAAGGAACATCACATGGGAGGTCCTCCAAGCATGGAAAGAAGCAGCTGGTGCTGACACAAGGGTCGCCTCTCTCACCACCACCACTGTTGAAAATTAGCACTGATCTGTGTACCGACCCTGGGGCATGGAGAGAAACTCAGGTGACACATTAACCGCCCTTGAAGGGATAATCTGCTATCCAAACGTTTTCACAAGTTTGGACAGGATCTCCATTGCATTCTCTCAGCTTAACACGCAGAGAACTATCGGGATTCAGTGAAATCCTAAACCTTGCTGTAGATTGCCTCAATGTTGAACTGAACTTCTCGAAGTTCAGTGTCTCTTAATTTAGCCTTATTTTATTTGCTTTATAATAAATTTACAGATTCAAAGTGAGAAAAAAAATTGAAGTTCTATCACTACACGAAAATGTTGATTTTCACATTTCTTTATTGGATTCTTTCTTCTTTTACCAGTTAGTCCAGACGTTCCCTTCACAATCTTTTACAGGCTCTTTTCTTCCTCTCTGGAAATTATTCTTTGGGTTGGTTAGTTACAGAAAGGAACATTTTTGCCTCCAGGTGAAATCAATCATGTTGGCCACAGAGGTCTTTGGCTGGAGAGACCATGCGTGTTCACATTTTGCTGTGCCCTCTTTTCCTAACTTAATTCTTTCTATTTTGCTTAAGGGACTACAACAACATTGGCTTGAAGATATCAGGATCTAACTGGACAGGATTCTGTTTTCTTTCCTTTCATGTTGTCAGACACTATGGGCAGTGAATGTTTAACAATAATAGGAGCAAGCGGTTCTGACAGATCTTCCATCTTCTGTGTCTCTCCTTAGGGTAGCAGGGTTCAAAGATACAAAGTCCCTGCCTCCAATGGCCCTTAGGCTGAAGTCTGTATTTCCTTAACATACTTCATACACTAGAGTTGAATGTGGGCAGGTTTGATTCTCAGTAGCGCAGTTTCATACAAATTATTAGAAGTGCATTTGTAATTTGGTCACTTGATCCGACCTTGCTTATCTCATCTTTATGTGAGCTGAAGTGAGAAGAACCCAACACTCCTTTTCTTAGCTGTGAATGATGTACACACTGTGTACTCTCAATTCTGAGTAATTATTTTCCTGACTCGTGTTTGACCTTGGGACACATAATTTGGAATGAAGACCTTTGAAAACTAATTTCCAAATATAGATATTTGCTGAGTGTGATTTGAGGGGCCACTTACATTGAATTGTTCAGAGATTTAATAATTATTTCTCCAACATAGCATCTAGGGTTCATATCTTTAAGGTAATATATAGAAATTTAGCAAGGCTAGGAAAATATTTATACATGTTCTATTTTGAATGTTAAATTCCTTAAGATAAAAATGAACAGATATATACATGAAAGGAAAAGAAGCAATATTTACATTTTATTACTGAGAAGTAAGGTAACAAATGCAGTCATATTTTACTCAAGTTTTCTTCATCATAACAATATTTTACACATGGGGAATTTTCTTAATAGATAAAAATTAAATATCACATACCAGAGAATTAGTGATTCAAATTTTATCCCTTAAAGGAGTCTTATCTGAAAGAATTTTACTATTATCCTCTTTTGCATTTTACATTTTGTACATAGAAATATTTATATTAATGTAGAAAAAGTTCAAGGTTTAGGGGAACATCTGTTATTAAGGCTGGTGAAAATTCTTTCAAGTGCCATTTTGAAGGGAAAAAAGTGAAAATATTGATGCACAGAGAATCAGCAAATTAATCTGATAATATAAGTGAACTGAACAAGCTGTGCAATATAAATATTTTAATCACTTCTTGATCCAGAAGTGCCACAACCACAAAGTGAGCGATTACAGTCTACCTCATGAGAGCCGACTGTAATTACAAAGCAGTGGGATGTTGCTAAATGCTAATAAATGTGAATATTGAGCATGAGCGCCTTGAATTTCCATGTGACTTCTAAAATTTTTTTTTATGTTTGCGTCTCATGAATTCGGGTGTAAACTATGCAGGTGCAGGAGTTCAGAATTGTCTTTTATTATACAATATTGTTCACTACTTCTAAGAACAGATATTTTACAACTAGCCAGTGAAAATGTGAAACATTCAGAAAACTAAAAGCTTAGATTTCTCCATATACTACACCCAGGTATTTGTGCTATGGAATCGAAGACTACAATATATTCTCAAAGTCACTGGGGGAGCTGTGTCCATTGAAAAGTTAAAATAAGCCAGATACTTAGGCTTTGATAATAGCTTGTTGGCTTTCAGACCTAAGACTAAGGAGGCTCAGCTGTAGAGCTTGACCCTTTCCTTTTGCATGGTTTTCAACACTGTGCCTGAATTCTAGAACCTCACAGGGCTCTTACAGGTCGAAAACTTAGTTTACTACACCAGCCAGTGTGTAGCTGCCCTGGCTCAGATTTGATAGGAAGCTGGCAGAGACTGAGTGTGGGAGTGTGCTGTCACCTTCTTGTACTAGGACAGAGAAGGAGAAACTGTGATTTTAGGTTCTTGTGTTGATGAGTAAAGCCGCCATTTGTACAGGTAGTGTGGTACCCACATTGGTGAGGCTAAGTGCAGCAGTGAGCATTGCCTAGCTGACAAAAATTGGTTAATTAGTCACCCAATGTCGGTAATAGAGGTCTTGACTTAGATTATCGCTATCTTAGGCCTGATAACACCTTCAAAACAACACTGTTGAGTTTCAGATAGTCTTCCTGATTGCACCAAAGGCTATTCTTGGTTTTCCTTTTCTACTGTGGCAAGGCCTGTTGACATCTGGCTTTTAAGAATTTTGGCGCCTAAATGTTTTGATTACCTACTTCAATAGTAAAACCTGGAAGTATTTACCCCTCCCCCTCCTATCCCCAACATTTGATATATATTTATGTTTTTATACATTACATGCCAGCGTATCATTCTCTACTTTGTGGTGGATGAGATTTTAAAAGATGTATAGGTTTGAAAGTTGTGCCTTCACTCCAAAGTATGATCCTGCATAGCCCGTCAGATTACATGCCTCCTTCCCCTGGTGGCCACTGTATGCATTGCCAGGGGACGGGCAGTCTGCAGAAGGCCCTGAGAACAATATGCTTAACATTTGCTGTTCTCTGTCTTATAAAGACATTACCATTGCACTGTGAATGCCAATTGATATGAGAAGGAAGACACCTCACTACAATATTTCTCTCACCATAAAATTTTCCTCACTATAATATCTTGTGGAAGAACTGGTTACCATATAATTTTATGCTCAAAATTTGTTTTTACCCTCTAGGTGGCCAGCTCAAACCACCTGTAGTTAATCATGTTACTTCAGACTGTTCTGGGGAGATATTTTGTCAAATTCCTAACTATCCTAGGTGGGACATGTCTCCTAAAAAGCTGTAGCTGCCTCAGAAACATAGCAACAAAAGGCATCTTTTGTTATTCATACAAAATATGTGAAGAGATATTTCAGCAGGTTACTTTTGTCCAAACTCTATTTTGGCATTCTCAATTCCATCTTGACTATGCATAATTTATACTTATGACTATTTTGAGGATATTTTGGGTTCAAGACAGTGCATGTGTATGACAACTACTTGATGAGGGATTGATGAACAATTTAGCCAAAAGTGTCAATTAGCATTTATTTAAGCTGATTTATCAAGTTTCTATTTTTCAAAATGAGAAAATTCAGTATGATTTATTTTGAAAAGTTTCCATCAGTCACTTACTTTGGCCAAGTCTTGCCACAAATTGTAGAAATACATCCATGAATTTATTTCTTGAAGTGTGGTCTTCATAGATATGAGAAGGTATATAAGAGTGTTAATTGTTAAATTAACAACAGGAATCATTGTATACTAATTTCCTATGCAGGACCTCTGTCCTCAGAGTTGTGTTATAATTATATCTAAGTGCTCAAAAAAGATGTATCATTCTTGGGTGATTCTTTAAAGTTAATTTCACTTTTTAAGAAACTTAATTAACTTCAAGATGCAGTGACTTTGAACAGCCCTTGTCTTGACTGTTGAGGAACAGTTTTTATGCAAATTGTTGAACTTTAGTATAGAATTGGTCTTTTGTATATAAAGCTAATTGAAAATGGATCTTAGTGGAGAATGGGACTGGGGATAGGAGAGGGAGGAGGAGGGGTGGGAGGGCGGGTATGGTGGGAAGAATCACTATATTCCTAAAGTAGTACTTATGAAATGCCTGAAGTTTGTATTCCTTAAATAAAAGATTTCTTTGGAAAAAATAAAAAGAAAGTACAAAGCAACATAGAAATGGTGATTTTATCTTTATATGTCCTTCTTAATCTAGAAGCCATGGCTTCGATCCAAAGCAAGCAAGATCTCATTCTAGACAGAAGCACGAGGGCATGTACTTCCTTGTCTGATCATCATTTACTCTCAGGAGGACTCAAAATGTAGACAGACTAGCAGTCATACTCCCTGTATAAGATTTTAACTTCTACAACTTTAGACCCAACCCTTGGGTCTATTGATCATTAATTCAGCCAATAAAAAGTATCAAAGCATTTCTAGAAATGCCCCAATGTTCTCATCAGTGCCGTCTTTGTGTCTTTCCAAATTTGGATACTGAAATTCTTTTACAGAATCGCATGTCCAATGCATAATGAGCAAATATAGTTCACAGGGAAATGGTTCTGTATTGATAAGGAAAGTGTGCTCCGGCTTTTGTCTGTTTTCAAATTCATGCTTAAGCAAAATATGAGAACGGACACAAAGGAATTGGGAATAGTATGGTGTAGACTGAAGAAGCAGCCATATCTAATAGTTTCCTGGCACAGATTTGACAAATGGGTCAAATGGGCCAGGAAAACTGAAGAGAGTTGACTATAGAATTTGCTCCAGAAAGAATGATAAGACCATTCTGGAATTTAGTTTTATATCTTGAATTTTTGAGCATTAAGTCTTTAAAAAAGGGAATGTTGAATTAGATTGGACACGTGTTACAAATGGCCGTGAATGCCAGGGTGGATGGTCAGCTTTAATTCATTAGGCAGCAATAAAAATGTGATAGCAGGCAAGAAATGCTATTAAAATTACACTTCTGGAAGATTAGCTTTATAACAGTGTGTAGGATGGATAGAAGCAGTGAGGAAGGTGTTTGGAATCTTAGATGATACGTCAGTGGTCAAGCTGGAGATGAGTAAGTTCTGCATAATTGGGGTTGACGGGGCAAGTTGGCTAAATGGAAAGCAGGAAGGATATTTGAAAGATTTTTCTCGGGTTTTTTGTCTCTAGTAATTGATAGTGGCATTTAACCCCAAGAGAAAATACAGACGAAATCCAGTGTAGTGTGGGAAGAGTGTGTGTGTGTGAATTTGATGGGGGAAGGAGCTAAATAAGCATTGGTAGGAATAACTAAGACTCATTTTTTTAAAAAATATTTTATTTGACAGGCAGAGTTAGAAGGAGAGACGGAGGTATTCCAACTGTTGGTTCATTCCTCAAATGGCTGCAGTGGCTGGAGCTGGGCCATTCTAAAGCCAGGAACTTCTTCCAGGTCTCCCATGTGGGTGCAGGGGCCCAAGCACTTGGGCCATCTTCTATTGCTTTCCCAGGCCATTAGCAGAGAGGATAGGAAGCGAAGCAGCCAGGACTTGAACTGGCATCCATATAGCAAGCTCTTGCTGCAGGCAGAGGCTTAACCTATGCCAGAGTTCTTGTCCTTAAGATTCATTTTGAAATAGACACTGAGGTTTAGATATTTGATAATGATGGGATGATGTTATTTACTAAGGAATTGTGTGGAGTTCAGGAGAAAGTCTGAATTATAGATACAGAACTGAGAGTCATTGATGTATAGGTAATACGTAAACTATTATTGGATTGGCTATAAAGGCCTCAGTTGGGCTCAGCTATTTTTTTTTTTTGAAAAAAAAAAAAAGATTTATTTATTTATTTGAAAGGCAGAGTTACAGAGAGGCAGAGGCAAAAAGAAAGAGGTCTCCCGTCCATTGGTTCACTCTCCAGTTGGCCACAATGGCCAAAGCTGTGCCTATCGGAAGCCAGGAGCTTCTTCCAGGTCTCCCAATGGGTACAGGGCCCCAAGGACTTGGGCCATCTTCTACTGCTTTCCCGAGCCATATTAGAGAGATGGATTGGAAGTGGAGCAGCTGGGACTCAAATCAGCACCCATATGGGATGCTGGCACTGCAGCCTGCAGCTTTATCCACTACACACAGTGCTGGCCCCTCAGCTATTCTCTCGGCTTCTTGGCTCACCATGTTATCTTCCTTATACCCTCTGCTGTTGCCATTCAATGGGCCACATCAGATGAATGAACCAATGAGGCTGTGCAATCATAGACTATGACCCTCCAAAATCATCAAGTAAAATCCCTTTTCTTCATTAGTAGCTTCTTTTACCTGTTTGTTACAGTGGTAAAAAACAGATTGATATTCAGTTATTCATCTATTGTCTCTTTGCTCCAAGTCCACCTTCTATAATCACCTTTGTGATGATGGGGGCAGGGACTCTGCAGATTGCTTTGCCAGATACTAAGATTGGAAAGTAGCAGAAAGAGATTGAAGACTCCCCCCCAATCCCCAGTTTCTGTCAGTGTTACTCCAGCTGCAGCTGTAATAGCTCTGTCTCCAAATTCTTTGACATTCAAAAAATGGCCACATGTTACCTCCTTGTAGAAGTATGATGTATTGCACAAGCTTTAAAGATCTAAACACCTGTTCTCAGGGTCCATGCTATCAGCTCATAAGATCTATTAGCTATCCCCCTTCACTTTTGGTCTCCCCCACTTTAGTAGCTGCTGCTTTCTGTTACGAATTCTGTTATCTCTGCATGCCACTGGTTTTCTTTCTCTCTTTTTTTAAAAGATTGATTTACTTATTTGAAAGGCAGAGACACAGATCTTCCATCCATTGCTTCATTCCCCAAATGACCGCAACAGCTGGGGCTGGCCCAGGCCAAAGCCAGGAGCCTTGAACTCCGTCTTGGTCTCCCACATGGGTGGCAGGAGCCTAAGCTCTTGGGTCATCTATAGGGCACTATATTTCAAGTGGCGCACCTGATATTCAACTGACACCCATATGGGCTGCTGGCATTGAAGGTGGTGGCTTTACTGCTACACCACAGCACCAGCTCCTGTTCATTGGAGTTTAACTCATAATCTTGGAAACAAGAAAAATAGACCAGGAAAAAATTTATTCAAAAGACAAAGGCTGTGGTTGTACAAAACAGATACAGGATTTGAGCATAAGTTTATTATTTATGCTTAAAAAATTTCACCAGACTGACTTGTGTGTACTGTTTCAAATATTTTGCAATATTTTTCTTGGAGCCAAGAGAGGGATGGAGATACAGATATTAAGTTAAAAAGATGGATATTTTCTTTGAACAAATAAGGATTATAGGCATTAAAAATAGAAGAAACTTTGGAATAATTACTATGGAAAAGCATCGAAGTAAAAGCTGCACAAGTGAATTTTTTGGATTACTTTTTATTGACACAATTGCACATATTTATGGGGTACAATGTACCATTTTGATACATGCATACATTGCAAAGATCAAATTAGGATAATTAGCATCCATTACTTCATATATTCAAGATTTCTTTGTAGTGTGAACATTCAAAAGTGTTTCTTCTAGCTGTTTAGAAAAATGCAATATATGAACGTTCACTCTTGTTACCCTACAATGCAATAGAACACCAGAAGGATTATTTTTGCAATAAAAATACTTTTTAATTAACTTTCTGAGGTTTAATTTAAGCATATTTTGAGAAAATTAATTCAGTTTAAAGAAGAACCCAAGAATGATATATCTATTGTGACCACTTAGACATAACTATAGCTTTTGAGACATTAAAAATAACCTCCACTTAATACACTAAAACAAAATAAATCTTTGAGAACAAGTTTTACTATTAACTCTCATAATCCAACTCTTTGAAGACAGAGGTCCTGCATGGTATTTAGTACACAGTGACTCCTGTTGTTAATTTAACAATTAATGCTCTTACATATGATGACAGTGATTGCCCGAGACTCGTGACATGAGCTGCTAAGTCTGTGGAAGCCTTTTGAATCCACGAATTCCTTCCGTATTTAGACAAGGCCATAAGCAAAGTGGAAGTTCTCTGAAGTGGATTTCTAAGTATCAATGAGAGTATCTGAGGTGTAAAATAAGGCTTTATAAGATATTCAGTCATAAAAACCATATAACATTCTGTTTCTCTAACTAATTAGTCACCAATACCACCTTCTTCAAATATATTCCAAACTTACTTTTCTTTCTTCATAGGTATTTACATAAAAATTTCTCATGTACAGCTAAGTATTTTAACTGTTTTCCCAACTTCCAAGCTCACTCTTTAAATTCTATCATTTCCTTTTGATCAGAGTGAAAAGTGTGGGGAGCAACTGAGACTAGACTAAGTTACTGGAATTAAGACTTATTCTGTGCATCTGCTCTCCCACAATATGGCGCTGAGGGAGCAAACAACTACGCAGCTGCCTCATCAGTTTGACTGATAAGCTGCAGGAGCTGATCCTGCTCCTGATTGGAGGAGAGCAGCGTGCTACGGCGTGTGGGTAGCAGAGTTGGGATTGGTGGAAGAGGACTATAAAGGAGGAGAGAGACAACATGCACGGGGAACATCTGAGAGAACACCTGAGGAACATCTGAGCAGCCCCCGATAGAGCCGGCCGGCGGTGTGCCGCTCCTCCACAGAAGCGGGGAAAGCGGTGGGGGGGCGCTGCCCCTCCATGGAGGTGGAGGGGCCAGCAGCTAACCCGGGAAGAGCCGGGCAGATAAAAGAACAGCGCAGGGTCCAGTGTCGTTCCTCCGCAAATGGGGGAGTGACAAAAACTATGAAATGATTGGTGATCCCTTGTTTAAAATACTCACCTACTTATTAGTCATTCACAAAGTATGCCACGTAAAAACTGCTAATGGAAATTTTACATATGCACAGAGACATATTTCACAAATAATTTTATGCAATTCTGAGTTACAGGAAATTAAACTTCTTGACTATAGGACTTCTCAGAACTTCTCTTAGACCTTGTGACTATTAGGCAGGTATAATGTGCAATACTTTTTAAATTTAATTATTAAATCAAGTTTCTATTGGGACTGTGTTTCAAAAAATATTTGAAAAATCTTAGTTTTGGGAAAAGGTTATAAGCTCTCTTGGGTTAAGCCCTTGCCTAACTCTTTGATCTTTTCTTCTCCACTTTTATTATTTATCATCTATACTTCAACCATTTTAGACCATTCATCTGTATAAAAATATACAATGGTGTTCAATGTTACTACCAGTACATTTGTGTAGTCTCATTGAGGATTCTGGCATCTTCATTAATGCAGTGATCTCATACTAGTTATTTCAGAGGGAGGCAGAGAGTGACAGACCAAGGGCTGCCATCTAGTGGTTCACTTCCCAAATACACACAATGACTGCGGGTAGGCTGAGCCAAAGCTAGGGAGCTGGCAGCTCAATCCATGTGTCCCACAAGGGTGACAGGAACTCAACTACTTGAATTACTGATGTCTTCTAGGATCTGCATTAGCAGGTAGCTGGAGTCAGCAGCCAGAGCTAGGTCTCAAACCCAGGTTCTCCATTCTGGGATGTGGGCATCTTAATTGCTATGCTAAATATCTGCCCATTGACATTCACTTTTTGATAATGTCTCCTCTGAACTGTCAGCCATTGCCTTCTCAAGTAGCATTGATCAGAAGAAGTAGCATTGATCAGAAGATTCTTTTTATAGCAGATTCCTTGTAAAAGCCATGTTGTAATTGTCGATCAGTCTATTCAATAAGACTTCTTTTTTTTTTTTTTTTTTTTTTTTTTTTTTTTTTTTTGACAGGCAGAGTGGACAGTGAGAGAGAGAGACAGAGAGAAAGGTCTTCCTTTGCCGTTGGTTCACCCCCCTATGGCTGCTGCGGCCAGCATGCTGCGGCAGGCACACCGCGCTGATCCAAAGCCAGGAGCCAGGTACTTCTCCTGGTCTCTCATGCGGGTGCAGGGCCCAAGCACTTGGGCCATCCTCCACTGCACTCCCTGGCCACAACAGAGAGCTGGCCTGGAAGAGGAGCAACCGGGACAGAATCCGGTGCCCTGACTGGGACTAGAACCCAGTGTGCTGGCGCCACAAGGCGGAGGATTAGCCTAGTGAGCCGTGGCGCTGACCTCAATAAGATTTCTTAATGACAAGGGCTGTCTTAGGTACTCATGGCATGATATGTAACATTTAGTTCACATTAAGTTATTCAGAAATGTTTTTCAACCTAGTTAATCTTCGTTAACAGGGCAAAAAGAGTATGGGGGAGTTAAAAAAAAATGCCCATCTAACCAGTGAAACACACCCACTAATTCAACACATCATTGAACTCCCATTAAACTAAACACACTTGTAGTCACTGGGAATATGGTGTTAATGCCTCAGTGGTGGCTACTGCACTTACAGAGCTTAAATCTAGAATAGAAAGAGAATGGAAAAGGAATTGTAGCAGTAACTGCAACATAGAATACTGTGGGAATATATGATAAAAAGACCTAATTTTGTAAAGATAGTTGACCTATATGATATATTTGGTTTTCCATACATTAATGTTAACACTATCTTTACTATGGTTGGACACATGAAATAACAAGGTGTCTCTCCCATAACAATTGTGATAGTTGGTGGAAACCAGCTGCGTCCTGGAAATACACAGAAAAGTTTACTACCACACATAATGGAGAATTTGTTTCTCCTGCAACTATAAGCATAATTAAAAGTAGTCTCTTTGTCACCTACTTCCACCAGCTAGACTATAGACTAGCATCAGCATCATAAAACTGACCAGCCTTGGGCTTAAGAGACAACCAGAAAAATGAAGCGTCACAAAGTCATTTACTCCTCTTTAAACAAAGCTGCTCTGAAGGTAACTGCTGGGGTTAAAAACAGGTCTATTTCCAAGTTCTTAGCTTAAACTTAAAATTGTAATTGACAAAGAACATTTAATATGCTGTTGTTTTTACAAATGCCTATGGCTTTTCTTTAACGATTACTAACCATTTATTTCAGTTGATATTGTTAAGTGCAGGCTGTAGTAGCCTCACCATTGCTGCATTTTGCATGGTGGAAGTCTCATGTTGCATTTTTTTTTTGTCTTGGTAGGATATTTTATTTAGAAGCTCCTTGGAAATAATTCTCTAAATTTCAACCCAGAATATATGTTACAGATAACAAACGCTATCAGCACAATGAATTCTTCTTCCTCTATGAATTGTGTTTAGATTTATGGATTATTTGTGAGCCAGGTATCTTCTCCTAGGCTATTCCAGTGTTTCCTACTGAGCACCAGTTGGAAAGAGAGGAAAAAGGTATAGGGCAGAGAAGGGAGGCGATTGGATGGGAACAGGCACAAAGAGTCTGAATGTGTCCACACCTCCTACTAAATCAGTTTCAGGCCCTCTTTTGTATGTCGTGGATGCATGAATTATGAGAAACATTGTGGCTTGAAGCTAAAATCAGACTCCGGAGCCTCATCATCCTATGTGAGTACTGGTTCTACCAGGTCAAGCTCTTGACCTCCTGCATGCTACCCAACCACTCCAGGCACCAACTACCTCTTCTTTGAAGTAAGCAGAGTAATGGAACCTCCCTCATGGTGTTGCATTGATCATTACTTTAGTAAAATATGTATGTTTTGGAAAAAGGGCTAGAACAGGGGAAAATGTCTCAATTAGCATCAGCTAATGTTACATGCTCTTCTCTCTCTAGTTCAGATAATAAAAAAAATCAATTATGTCTTCCAACTGATTAATAGGAGAAATGAAGTGTGGAGAAGAAACATCTTCCTTATATGCTTTATATTTTCGTTCAAATTTTCATTTGATGACAATTTAAGACATGTCTTGGGGAAACATAAGCAGTCAGCTATAAGATAATTTTTGCCAAGTGATCTAAGTTAATAGGTGTGCCACTCCATATACCAACAACTAAATTGCGAGGAATGGTATCTTACAGGTAGAGAGATTCTTACTGGAGAAGTAGTTTACACAAGATCCTTGGAAACAAAAACATTTCTGTGTTGCCGGTGGAAGGATTTGTCAAGGCATCCTTGGAATGAAATCATGTGCCACCTATCATTAGCTTTTGAGTTGTGAATTCCTAAAGTTAATTTTGATCTTGGGTACTGGACTTCTCCTTTCTGAATGCCCCCGCACCAGGGCTGAGCTGGTTACATTCTGAGATGGAAAATCATAATAAAGAGAATACTATGACCACTTTTAAAATCAAGCAACCTGTGGAATTTGTGATTAATAAGCATTTCTTATTTCTCAAAGTATAAACTCAAAGCCTTTTTAAAATTCCCATTCACAAAATGTTGAGACTTTTATACTATGCTACTTCTATTTTATATTTTAAATTTAACCATTTCTTTTATCTGAGACTGTAATCTATGTGCTATCTCATTGCAGCCTTGAGTCACGTATAGCTATTTATATTTAAATTTGTATTAGTGGAATTGAAAGTTCAGTTCCTTGGTCACAGTAATCGTTTTTCAAGCACTCAATAGCTACATATGGTTAATGCCTACCATATTTGACATGGCAGATTATAGTAAATTTTCATTATTGCGAGAAGTTCTATAAACCAGTGATGAAATTCTAGAAATTCTGGAAATCAGGAATCCTATCTTGTGCTTTTTTCACATTTACCGATGTCCTTCTACAAGAACAGTTATAGGATATATGTCAAGACATTTGAGGTTGAATGATGCCTTGTAGTTGTTCTACTTCTCATTAGAGCTTGACCAGCTTCCAAACTCAGACTGGCCTATTATTGGAAGGTTTGGTCATTTTTCTTCTTCCCCTGAGTCCTTTCCCCAGGTCCTTTGTCTCATGAAACCTGGCTTTCCCCCACAGACACCACTGCCTTTTGAGTCTTTCAGTGAGTTAACTGTTTTAATCCAGCTCCTCTCTTGGCTTCTCTTTGTGTTGTTATTCTTCACTTAAATCATCTGCAATAATGACCAATCGTTATGATTTACTCTATCATGGCTGTAAAATTCTCCTTTAAAGCTTATACTCTCTGGCTTTACCATTCTCCTTGCTTGTTTTGCTAGTCCCATCAAAGGACTTTAAATTGATACCTATAGAGGCAATTTTTTTTTTTTTTTTGACAGGTAGAGTAGACAGAGACAGAGAGAAAGGTCTTCCTTTTTCCGTTGGTTCACCCCCCAGTGGCCACCACGCTGGTCCGAAGCCAGGAGCCAGGTGCTTCCTCCTGGTCTCCCATGCGGTTGCAGGACCCAAGGACCTGGGCCATCCTCCACTGCACTCCTGGGCCACAGCAGAGAGCTGGACTGGAAGAGGGGCAACCGGGACAGAGTCCAGCACCCCAACCGGGACTAGAACCTGGTGTGCCGGCGCCGCAGACAGAGGATTAGCCTATTGAGCAGTGGCGCCGGCTGGTAATTTTATTATATTTGACATCCTAGTATATATAACATCTTCTTAATTTTGGGATCATTCTAATATGACTTAATTTAATGTGCCCATCTCTTCTAGTCAATGCAAACATTACCCAAGGTAGGCCAATTAAATGTTTTTTTTTTTTTTTGTTTTTGTTTTTGTTTTTTTTTTTCCTAGTATTTGAGACTTGACCAGGGTTATACAAAGCGTTGCAAATGACTGGAGTTCACTCAGGCCTGCATTTCCTTGGTAATGAAAATGAAATCTTGGTAAACAACATCCACAATTGTCTTGGGTCAGTCCTGTTTTAGAAACTGATGCTTCAGGCTTCTAAAAAATTGGTTTATGTCTAATATCTCTTCTCAGTTTATTTCCACTTTGCTTGAGGCATTTAGTGTTGGTTTTCTTGCTTGCAGCTAATCTTTATTGAAACAGAAATTGGTACCTTAGTGTGATTTTTTGAAAGTGACAGATTGAGGCTTTCAGTTCTTTACCAAGATGCTCACCTGGTCTGTCAGTTTGAGCTGCTGCCTGTGAAGTTGTCATCACATATAGTCACTGGCTTGAATTCTGACTGTTCCACTTCTGATCCAGCTTCCCACAAATGCACCTGGAAAAGCAGTGCAGATGGCCGAAGTGCTTGGGCCCTTGTCACCCATGTGGGAGACCAGAATGAAGCACCTGGCTTCAGCCTTGCCCTACCCTGTCTTTTGCAGTCATTTGGGGAGTGAACCAGCAGATGGAAGCTAGCTCTCTGTCTCTCCTCTTTTTTGTAACTCTGCATTTCAAATAGATTCTCTCTCTCTCAATGTAAAACACAAAGTTATGGAGAGAGTTGTGAAGTTAGAAATTTTTGCTATGGAGTAGCAACTTGACTGGCTAAACTTTTGTATCTTGGGCTTCATATCATGTTTTTTGAGGATGAGGGACATTGGGGTAACTGGAGAACTTTTGTTCCTCATTTTTTTGTTTTCTATTTTAACAAGCCCTTGCTTCAGTCTGGCAATCTATGCTTACTAATTACAGTATTTCTGGTTAGAGTGAGGTCTCGTCTTTTTTGAGGAGAAAAGCATGTGACCTTTCTTTAGGCAACTAACGCCTTACACCTCTGCTATAGTGTTTTAGAATTGGTACAGTCATAGATGCTACATGCCTTTTTCTGCCACTGAAACTGAGCTTAATGATATAGAACAACTTGTTTGTTATATCACATGGCCCTTAACTCCATGAAGACAGCACTGTCTCACAGTTTTTCAGATGCATGAACTGGTACATTCTATAGGTTTTATAAATCTTATTTGATTTTATTAATTTAAAAGTCTGAGTGGCAGAGAGACAGAGATCTTCTATCTGCTAGTTTACTTGCTACATGCCTGTGAGAGCCAGGGCTGGGCCAAACCAAAGTCAAAAGCTCAAAACGTAATCCAGGTCTTTCACTTGGGTGGTAAAGACCTAAGTACTTGCACCGTCACCCATGCTTCCCAGCTGCCCATTATCCGGAAGCTGTTTCAGAAGCCAAGTCATGGCTTGAACCCAAATATTCTGATATGGAATGTGGGCATCCCTAATGTGGCATAAGATCACACCACAATGTCCACCCATTAATACATTATTTATAGCATAAAGTACCCTGCTAAGTTAAACATTCTCTGTATTCACTAAAGATTTGGGTATGATTTTACAATATTCTAAGAGGGCTTTTATGAAATAGTGGCTGGAGCTTTTTATTCTCTGGAAGTTCCCTAATAACTTCAGACATGGCAAATATAAAAAGTTTGTTACATTAGCACAGCCTCCCTAATAATCAGTCCCCCATGTGATATTTGACATCAGAGTGATCTCCCTGCCTTATGCGCCTTCTGTATTTCTAAGACATGTTCTTCTTTTTCCTTTGGTTCACCACATACATCCCATATATCCATAATCCAATGTCCTCAGTGATAATGAAGTCTGTTTTTATCATTTGTCTCAGAAATGACTTTTTGGGGCCAGCATTGTGGCACAGCAGATTACGCGGCTGCTTGTAATGCCAGCATCTGAGTACTGGTTCAAGTCTTGGCTGCTCTGCTTCTGATCCAGCTTCCTGATAATACACATGGGAAAGCAGTAGAGTATGGCCCAGGTTTTTGGGCTCCTACTACCCGCATGGGAGAGCTGGAAGAAGCTCCTGGTTTTGGCCTGGCTCAACTCTGGCAGTTGTGGTAATTTGGGGAATGAATCAATGGAAGGAAGATTTCCCTGTCTCTCTTTCTGTGACTCTACCTTTAAAATAAATCATTTGTGTGTGTGTGTGTGTGTGTGTGTTGTTTTAAAGAAACCTCTTTTTGCTGTATGGTGCAGTTAAATGATAACTTGGTAGCAATGAAAGAATTCACCCCTCTCTGCTCCTGTGGTTCAGCTGTGTGTGACTGAGTTTGGTTCAGCTGAAACGTGTGACCCATATAGAAGATTGTCACCTTAGACTGGTCCTGAGTCCTTGGGAATTCCCTCCTCCTATTTGTAGGAACAATGACCCTAATTTTTCACCTTGTTCATCAAAACCCCAGCTCAATCCCTACTCCTTTGATCCTCAGCAGGTAACTTGCTTCCCATTTGGGGGAGAATATTTGGGCCTTCAGTTATCTTTCTTCTTTTCCAGTCCCCATATCTAATTTTATTTCTGTGAGACTGTCACTTACCCCATTACATGAAGATCAGCGAGTGAACTTCTGTCTTACCCTTGGAAATCAGGGCCCCACCGTCAACCTTCCCTGTGCCTGTCACTGTATTGACATCTTCTCTCAAATATTTATTTCTCTCCATTCAATGATCATCCCACCCCAGAATGTATACATATTCAGTTCTTTCTTTGCCCTAGAAGAAAAGCCCACAGTCAGTAACTGATCTTGAGACTGAAGAAAGGTGGGAGTCGGACTACTCTAGATGCTGTATGTGCGTGTAGGAGGCTGTAATACTGAAGGGGTGGAAAGCCATGGGGGAATTCAAGCAGCAGATGTGATCATAACAGCATTGCAGATGATGAATTTGGCTGTAGGTGCATGATGGATTGTAGAGGTGGAAATAATGCAACTAAAATGCAATTTACAAGTGAGCAGATACTGTTCAGTGTTACTAGGTTTTCCTGAAATTATTTTTTTAACTTTATTTAATAAATATAAATTTCCCAAGTACAACTTTCGGATTATAGCGGCTTTTTCTCCCCATAACCTCCCACTCGCACCCTTCCCATCTCCCACTCCCTCTCCCATCCCATTCACATCAAGATGCATTTTCAATTATATTTATATACAGAAGATCAATTTAGTATATACTAAGTAAAGATTTCAACAGTTTGCACCCACACAGAAACACACAGTATAAAGTACTGTTTGAATACTAATTATACCGTTAATTCACATAATACAACACATTAGCAGCACATCTCTGAACACCCATTAACCAGATACCCCACATGCTAGAATCCTAGTAGATAATGGCAAATATTAGAATTAAGATTATTCTAATACGCAGGTATATGTTAAAATGTGTTTTTATGAATCTAAATCACCTTAATTTGTTATTTCTGGTAGCAGTATATAATTTCATTAGGGGCTTCAAAGTATTCTTTGCAGTTTTATCCCCAAACATCCCAAGATTTATCATTTTGTTAAAGGAAGGCAGTTGCCTGCTCAGATATTTCTGTCTGAGGCAGATTTTGAATTTCCTGCCATAGTATCTGATGTGGAATCTCCCTTGTTTTTGAATTTCTGCTTCACTATATTTTCCCGAGGAAGCAATTTTCAGAGTCATACTTTTCTTATAAAAGGAATAATGATGGGTAATGTTCTCTGATGCTTTTTTTTGTGAGTATGGTATTTTTCCGGATTCTCAGTTCTGTATTTTGGCTTCTCAAAACATTAGCCAGGTAAACTGATTGCTTTCCTGCTGGGCATCTGGTTGAAGGTGTACGTGGAGAAGTGTGCGATATCATCTGTGATCCCTGGCACTGGTTGAATTGTGTACTCCTCTTCTTCAGATATGGCGACATCCTACTCCTCACTACCGGGGATGTAGCCTTATTTGGTAGTAATTAAGAGGAAGTTAAATTAGATTATACCAGTGTAGGGTGGGCTCTTAAGCCAGTGTGTCTTTTGTCCTTAGAAGAAGACAACAAAAGGCATGGGCACGCACATGCATACACACACAGGGAGAGAAAACACCATGTGTTTACAGAAGCATAAACTGTAGTGATGTGTCTACAAGTCAAGGAAGCCTAAGAATGGTCAGGTGTGCCAGAAGCCAAGAGAAGGGACTGGAACACAACCTCCTAAGAGCCTTCAGAAAGAGAGCACAAGGCCCTGCCAGTACACTGATTTTGGAATTTAGGTCTCCGGAACTAAGCAGAAGGAAGTTTTTCTTGTAAGCCCCTTAGGTTATTGTACTTTAGATAGCAGCAATAGGAAACTAATACCATCCCCTGAGAACTTACAGATCATCCTGCATATTCAAACTCCCACACAGACATTCACAGGGTCACAGAAGTAATGAGTCAGGAATGATGACCTTGGCTGAGCCACTTTCACCCACACAGGTCCAGGGCTCTTAAAGATGTTCTCGAAGCATGATTATCGAGTGTTAGGGTCCCAGTGTAAGCACTCCAGACATCCGAGCAGGTACCGATGCTCTTCCACCTCCCATTCGCACTGAAAGGGGTTGCATGCCTTGCCCATCTACCACCTTGGAAAGCAGAGTATGGTCCTTTACAGAAACCAACATTCCAGGTAGGAGTGGTTGCAGACTTAGGGGAAATCTTCAGGGAAAATTTACCTGAAATGAAGACACAGCAAGAGGAACTGTGCTGTGTTACACATGGCTCAGTGAGACCTCAGCCACGAGGTGGTTGGGTTGAGCAGGTGAAAAATTTGATTTATTTTGATGGAGGAAAAAAAAAGCTTTGCAATTGACACAATTAACACTGTCCTTACACAGAGCAGATATTCTTTGACCAGAATGCAAGCCCACTTTTCTTTTGGTCTGTTCTGTTTCACGTGGCATGACTCCTGCAGCAAGTTTCAATGTGCCACGTGAGGGACAAAGGCCATGTCTGTTCACTGCATGGAGATTTGTGTGAGGAGGGTAACTTCACAAAATAATGTTGGATGGTGACAGCTTCACGCCTGATTACACAAGAGAAAAATGCATATCAAAGCCTAATGGTGTAACTAATTATGCATGTGCCTCGATACATACAATTTAGAGCAATAATTGGTGTACTTGGAAAATCCCAAACTTAATGTGGTGTATGCAGAGTAAGAGGTGGTAGAAAGTGATTTGTCTAAGGAGGAATATCATACTGAATCAGGTCATATCACCAGCAAGGATGGGGATGTGGTCAGGAGGTAGACGTGGGGTACCCTGGAGACAATTGGGGTAGCTATTTTTATTCCAAGAGTAGAGCTTCTATTTTTCCAGGAAAGGGAGCATGATTAGGCCTTTTTCTAAACTTTTTATGTTTAATAATTTAATAGATAGAAGCAAGAAACTTCTCCAATTTAGTTTTGTTTTTTAGTCATTAAATTCCAGTTACTTGTGTT
The DNA here is from genome assembly GCF_964237555.1 of Oryctolagus cuniculus. Classification (NCBI taxonomy): domain Eukaryota; kingdom Metazoa; phylum Chordata; class Mammalia; order Lagomorpha; family Leporidae; genus Oryctolagus; species Oryctolagus cuniculus. Next base: position 7,805,939 of record NC_091441.1, on the reverse strand, counting down.
AAATCAATCACAGTCATCCAGTACACAATTTAGAATTGTGACATCAAAGAGGTCTTTCTTCCTTACTTGTCTGCTTATCCTGAGGACATCAGATTTACAGGGTATCTGTGTTTCCTTCCAGGGAAAGGTCATGCCTATTACTCCCGTGCGTAGGGAATTGAGGCATATGATATATACTGCTCTTTGTCTCACTTTATTTATTTACTTATTTATTTTTGGCTACCAATATGAGTATATCTTGGTGATGTTTCATACTCTATAATTAGAGCTGCCTGATCATTTTTTAATGAAGACATGATTTCCTATTGTATGGAGGCACTGTAATTTATTTATCCAGTTTCCTACTGTGTTTTCCTGTTGTTTATAATCATTTGATAGTAAATGGAGTTGCAATAAATATTGAGGAAATTAAATTCTCAGTGTTATTTTAATATCCTTGTGTTTCAGGTGTGTCTGGTAAAATCTAAAGCTAGCTTTCCTTTATGATTTAAAACCAACAGGCTATTCTGACTCTTGAAACATATATTATGGAGAGAGAGGTGGACAGTACATTTAATTATAAAATAGTGTAATATTGACTATTAATGTTCAAAAGAAATCTCTGAAAGTAGGGCATGCAAGGGGTTGGAAGTATGTGGAGGGGTTATTAACCATATGTCTGTTGCCAGAATCCTTAGAATGGAAATATTTTAATATAAACTCGACCTAAACAGGGAATGTAGCACAAGGGCAATCTGGGAGAAGTTTTTCAAGCCCAAAGACCTCCTGGAACCAAGGACCCAACACAAGAGAGCATTTAAATATTTCCAAAACTGGCTGGCCTTAGTGACAAGTGAACCCAGGACAGAAGAGTGGGAGGTGAAGACCAAGATTTAAAAGGCCACTTCAGGTAGGGTTCTAGGAGCCACGGAGAGGAGAGTGGCTTTTGTTGGAGTTGACATGTAGTCGGCAATTCTGCAAGAATTCTTTCCGGAAGGAGCAGACGAGGCATGGCTGCCCCAGCAGGGAGGTCAGTGCCCTCCTGGAGGGTTCCATCATGGGAGAACAGGGTGCTGGACTAAGAAGCCGAGACTAGTCAGATTCTGGGTAGACTTTAAAGGTTAGGGTGACCAAGATGTGTTACTGGGTTGCACCTTTTTTTGGGGAGGGGGAGAAAGGGTGACTAAGCATTGGTAGGTGACAGTGTTCTCCACACAGAGATGATAAATGTTTAGGGAGAGAGACATGCTGAGAATAGATTGACTTGAACATTGCACATCTACCAGGACATCCCATGATTCCCTATGAATGTATATTGTTTTTATGTGCCAAGTTAAAAAGTTGGCTTAGACAATCAATGCTATTGAGGGTTTGGGAGGGAGATCAGGTTTTAGTGTTTGGACCTGTCACATTCCTTCCCTTTGCTCTCCCTTCTTCCTCTTTGCTTTCACCTTCCTCCCTTCCTCTGTCTTCCTTAGGCTGTTAGTATAAGTACTTTGAATTGTTATGTTGGCTGAGGAATTTGAATTTGTCCTCACACGGTGTCTCAACAAGTAGAAGATGGGGTCCTCAAAACGTTTGTGGAGAATGCATATGAGAGAACTCTGTATGCATTTCAAAATTATTTGCACCAAAATGAACTTATCTTTTCATTACATTTCCCAGGAATTTTTTGAACTCTATAAATCTGTAAGTATGTTTTCCATTTTTTTGTTTATATTAGTAGAGTTATGCCAGCTACATTTTGTTTTATAGTTGCTTATTATGTCCTGTCCATCCTTTCTGCTCACCTGTTATATTTTCTCTTATATTTTGAAGACATAAATATATTTAGTTCTTTGAGAATCACAGTTGCAGAGAGAGAGACACACACATATATAGACTCAGAGAGCTGCTTTCTGCTGGTTCACTCCCAAGATGGCCACAGGGGCCAGCAGTGGGCCAGGCCAAAGCCAGGATTTTAATCCAGGTTTCCCACATGGGTGGCAGGGGCCCAAACACTTGGGCCATATTCCACTGCTTTTCCCAGGCCATTAGCAGGGATTAGAAGTGGAACAGCTAGGATATGAATAGGTGCCCATATGAGATGCCAGTGTTGCAGGTGGCAGCATTACCCACTATGCCATATTGCTGGCCCCAAGTAAAGATTTCAAAATATTTATTTACTTGAAGTAAAGAGCTACAGCGAGGGAGAGGGAAAGAGAGAAGCCAGGACTTGAACCAGCACTCCAGTATGGGATACTGGTGTTGCAAGAAGCAATTTAACTTGCTGTACCACCATGTCCCATATTTTAAAAAAGTCAATTTTATTTAAACTCAGAGCATGTAGTCAAAGTTTAGTACATTAGCATATGCTTTGCTTACTATGACATTTGCATTTACTTATGCCATTTTTATTTCTCACTTTTTCCTTTTTGTTCCCTAACTGTGGCAGAAAATACGTTCATTTCATTATTACTAAAATATACTTTGTGTCTTAAACCATAAATAGTTGACTATCAAATATAATAGTAGTTCCTCTGAATCTGAAGAATATTCTAATTTTTGACTTATATTCTTATTTTTGAGGATTCCACTTTCATCATTATAATCTCCTTAGAGAGCATTTATATTTTATCTCTGAATTCTTCGAAAATCAAGCTTATTATTTATAATTGCAGTGCTATATAGTCAGTGGACATTTGTTATTTCATGTGGCATACATTGTGTTTTTGTTACATTTGAATTTTCTGTTACTTCTGAGTAATGTGCATCCACCATCTCTTCTAATAATTGTTTCCACATTCTTTAGAACTCCCACTAGTTACATTTAAGAATTGGGCCTGCTTTTTCTATCTTCAAGTAGGGACTTAACCGCAATTTAAAAAAAACATATATTCCTTCATTCAAGAGGCAGAGAGACAGACAACTTCTCATGCTGGTTCAGTCCCCAGACATCCCCAGTATCCAGGACCAGGATGGGCTGAAGTCAGGATCTGGGAACTCAATCCAGCTCTCACATGGGTGGAAGGGACCCGATCTCTTGACAATCGCCTGCTCACTTCCAGGTTCTGCATCTGCAGGAATCTGGAATCGGGAGGTGGAGGTGAGAATCAAAACCAAGGGACTGATGTGGGATGTGGGCATCTTAACCACCACCTCTATTTTTCTACATCTTATTTCTCTTCTCTTTATCCTGAAAACTGAAAATTCTGGTCTATTTAATGATCATTCAGCTATGTCTTAACTGTTACCAGTCCACCTATTAAACTTTTCTGCCAGTTATAAAATACACATTTGTATTTCACTGACGTACTAAGTTCATGTTTTGGTTCTCTAAATGTTTCTGGTTATTTTGGGTATTTCCGTGTTGCTTGACTGATTTTGTGATTTCATCATTTGTGTCTTTCTACATCTTAATCATAGAAGTGTTGCTCTGACTCTAAGGTCTGACATTTGGGAACATCTGAACCTGCCTTTCCAGGGGTGGGGACCTTGTTTTCTGCCAAGGACCATTTGGATATTTATAACATCATTTCTGGGCCATACAACATTATCAAGTTAAAAAACAGGCTGCTGTAGATCTATTAATTTTTTTTTTGACAAGCACAGTGGACAGTGAGAGAGACGAGAAAGGTATTCCTTTTTCTGTTGGTTCACCCTCCAATGGCTGCTACAGCTGGCTCACCATGCTGATCCAAAGCCAGGAGCCAGGTGCTTCTCCTGGTCTCCCATGGGGTGCAGGGCCCAAGCACTTGGGCCATCCTCTGCTGCACTCCCAGGCCACAGCAGAGAGTTGGACAGGAAGAGGGGCAACTGGGACAGAATCCGGCGCCCCAACTGGGACTAGAACCCAGGATGCTGGCGCCGCAGGTGGAGGATTAGCCTGTTGAGCCGTGGCGCCGGCCTGATCTATTAAATTTTGATTCCCTATGGTGTTTGCCTTGGCAGAGGCAGACCAAGTGACTCTGTGGGTTTCACATAGCACACTTCTTACTGGTGTCTTATTCAGTGGGTTCTTTGATGGATTTGTAGTGAGCTCATACTAAGATGATCTTCATCTTTGTAATCCTGGAATATGTGGGAATAATGGAGGTTGATTACCTGTGAAGGGGTTTCACTGAATTTGTCTCAGATTATGTTACTCAGCTGAAAGAAGTTTTGGTTTCATTTATTCACCTGTGTGTGTTTTGGCTACTGGAAGTTCTTTAAATTTGAATCCCAGACCCAAATCATTACCAGGCCCATGATTACAAATGAGCACGGAACACAACATTGTTGCTCTACTTATTGGTGCTCACGTTGCCATGTTGTCACTGCCATCATCACCTTTGCAGAGCAGAAGTAGAGGCAGATGTCAAAAATATAAGGTCCACTTGGCTGGTACCGCAGCTCACTAGGCTAATCCTCTGCCGGTGGCACCAGCACCCCGGGTTCCAGTCCCAGCTGGGGCGCCGGATTCTGTCCCGGTTGCTCCTCTTCCAGTCCAGCTCTCTGCTGTGGCCCAGGAAGGCAATGGAGGATGGCCCAAGTGCTGGGGCCCTGCAGCCGCATGGGAGACCAGGAGGAAGCACCTGGCTCCTGGCTTCGGATCGGCGCATCACTGGCTGTAGCGGCCATTTGGGGGGTAAACCAATGGAAAAGGAAGACCTTTCTTTCTCTCTCTCTCTAACTCTGCCTGTCAAGAAAAAAAAAAGTAAGATCCACTTGTGGGTTTTTCCCTCATAGAGACAAATTAGTCCTCAGTCATTTCACTAAGTGCTTTGCTTGGTTCTCTTCGTTTTGTGCCTGGTCCATGAGTTAGTGCCTCCTCTCCTTTGTATAACATACTGTATCTACTCCTTTCCCTTCCTCATCTCCCCTTCTTCCCTTATTTCTCTGGTTTCAGTATTGGCTTTTCTGCTAATGAAGAATAGTTTTGTTCAAACTTCATATTTATACACTTACATTTTGTTTTATTTTCCTAACCCTTTAGAGTCAACTGCATCTTTTTTGAGCTCAAAAAGTCACTTAAGTACATATCTCAATGTGATGATTTTTAATTTGAGAAACATCAGGATAGACTCTTCATCAATAAATTTTCATTTCATTTCATTATGGTGAGAGAATGTGGCCTGAGCCATATTGATTTTTGGGGGATTTAAATAGAATTTCTTATCTGCTTGATATCATTCTCATTACCCAAAACTTCCTTTGTAGCCAAACATATAATTATTTTTGTGTTTCATATGTGCTTGAAACTAACTCACCATTTTGAATGTATAGCATAGGAATTGCTCCATCCATATCTTTAAATGGCAATTAAAATGTGCTTTCTGTTTGTTACTTGTAGCTCTAATGCACTTCCTAATTCATTGTACATTTTATTTGTCCAATTTTCAAATAAAGGTATGAAAATATGTTCTGGATTTCAGTTAACTTTATTATGCTATTTACATGATTACACCTTAATATTCTTTGCAGTCTGTAAATCTTCTGAACTCTCGTTCTGAATGACATCTATAACAGACACCAGTTATCCCAAATTCATGTTGTTCATTAATACTAAGACCCCAAATTTAGCATAATGCTACCCATAGGAAAGTCAATACATCCTACCTTATTGGTATTATGCTGTGACCAAGTGACTTAATGTGAATCAATGAATTACAAGCAGAAGTATTGAGTAGATTGACTGCAAATCTCCTGTTTTTGGTGTTTTTTTTTTTTTTTCTGTTTTCATCTGGTTCTGGAATAAGCATGTAAGAACTAGAGCTTTAGCAGTTACCTTGGAGCAAAATACTGCAGAGTGAGGATGTTTAAGCAGAAAATGGAGAGCTCTATGGGTTTGCTGACATAGCATCTCTGGGGTGTGTGTGTGTGTATGATAGGCATAGATTTCTATCATTTTCAAGACAAAAATTCCCTGTGCAATAAAATTAAATCTACTGTGGTTTATACTAATTGTAGCTAACAGATCCCAGGCCCAACATTTTTACTGTGATTCAATCAACCAGACCAGAACTTTCAAGGAAGAAGCTTTTCTGTGTCCGTAAAACTAGTTCTATTTTTTTAATCTTGATTTTTATGCCTTCAATAAAGGTGCAGATCCAGATAAACTATTTTGTCTTACGACTTGAAAGGAGTCCCTTCCCTCCAGTGTATACTAATCTTAGACATTTGGAAGAGTGGAAGCATCTTGATTTTTTTCTTAGAAGTTACATAAGGTCTTCTCTTCATCCCAGATATCCTGAAAACTGTTGATGATTCACTTGTTAAGGAAAGCAACGTGATAGTTCGTGTTTTCCTCTTCTGGTACAAGTGAAGCAACTGGCTGAATTTTGTTTAAACAAAGGTGGGATAAACTTTAAGCCTTGGCAGGAGTTCATGGAAAGATACTAGAGGCCAAAGCAGGGGGACTTGGTCCATGTAATGAGCTTGTGTTAGCTACTGGGTATGCCTACTTAGACCTTCATGGCTCTGGGTCCCTAAGATCAAGGACTCTTCAAGATTGTAAGAGTGACAGAAAGCTGGGAGGAGGTTTACAACACTGGATGCAGAAAGGAATTCCGATTGCAAGTTCTCTGATTATAAATGCATTAAGAAAAAGGAAGTCCCTGCAGACAGGAAGAAACTTGTATTAAAGTTTAGTGAAGCTGAGGGCAACATTAAGCCCTTTTGGGTATTTCTTTTAATTGCTTTTTTTGTTCACTGACTTGAACTCTTGATGTAATTTTTAAATCTGAAGTCTTTTAAAAAAGTTATTTATTAATACATTAAATTATCAGGGTCATAGAATTAATAGAAATCAGGATAATTACTAAAATACAGTTCTCATCAATGATAGTATGATAATAATATGAAGAAAACGGGCTCCTATACTTAAGCTCTGGGACATTTTGTTTTATATGATTTCTTTTATACCCATATCTTCTATCTTCCAATTATTTTTTTTCTGCTTGAATTTTCTTTAATTATCAAAGTTTATAATTTGGCCTTTTTTGTGTTTTATTTTCATATTTTCTGTCTGACTTGTTCAACTTTTTGAAACGTCTCAATGGGCTTCTCTAAACCTTTTGACTTTTTAAAAAAATATTTTATTCTTAGAAGTGTTGGCTTTTGAGTTCATTATTTTTAACATGCATCGTATTTTCTGGTTGTGATATAGAGGTGTGTGTCACTGTGGAACCTATGTGGGGATACTTTGTCGTTGTTATAGACATCTGTGTTTTTGGAGACCATTTTTGTTGTTGCTCCTCTACTGACTGTTAATGTTTAAGGCAGAGGTGCAGAGGGGCTCATTGGAACCAGGAGCTTGTGTGTAGGGAGAGCTGATGAACTTGGTTTAGCCTGACCAGATACAAAACCAGCCATCACTCTGATGAACTCAAAAACATCAGGAATGTTTTTTCCCCTGTCTCATCTTTCAGATCCTCTAAAGAATAACCCTTGACTTTATTTCTTTCCTGTTTGTTGGAGTGGTAGTATCATATTAGAGGTTATTAGCAACCTGCTTAAAGGACTTGGTTTTATCCTTTTTAATCCAATCATTGCCCTTCCTTCACTTCCTTGTTCTTACATACCTTGTTTGTTTCTCCTTCCACAGTATGGGCTTGTATAAGTACTACTTCTGCTTTACCTCCTCTTTATCATTCTTCCTTCAGCACTTCACTAAAACTTTTTCTCTTTTTATTACCCATCATTGCTTTTTATTTTTTAAAAAAATATGTATCCCAATGGCACTTTAAGAAAGTGAAGTAGAAATCATGTGCTCACTTTACTGTGGTTAACCAGAAGTCAGCCATTCTGCATGTGTTTCAGCATTGAGAAGGAAAAAAAAATATTAGCTAGCCCTCCACTGTTTGCATGTGTAAAGAAGTAGTCAACGTTAGTTGTAAATGCTGAAGGCCGGATTCTAAAACGATTTCTGACATTGCTCCACTAAGGTTAACTGAAGTTACGGGGACTGGCTGCATATAAGTATGCAAAATTGGAACAGTGATGGTGGACATAGGTAGCCCTGAATCAGAGGACGTGCTTCCTTGAGTGTGTGCACAGCTCTGGAACCTCATAGCAGACCGGATTCCTCTCCCTGTCTATACTTTGAGCAACAGTGGCCAACTGTTTCTTTGCAAACAGCAGTGGCAATGCATTTGGAAGATGTCAAATTGTATTTGCTTTTGATTCAAAAGGGTTGCCTGAACCTATTCTAAATCGGGTTTTTGAGCTGATGTTAAAATTAATCAGCCCCTATCTACCAACTATATGCTTAAAAAGAGAAATTGAGCACAATAGCAAATAATTGGCTTTATATTGTTTGTGATGAAAAATAAAATTTACTGATGTTTGTGAAAACTATGGGCTTTTTCTCTACCATTACACCATCCTGCGTAAGGAAAGCCACAGTTTTGTTTTCAGTTACACTTGTGATTCTCTGTGTTTAATAATAAGGCTGCCCTTCTGTACCCCTAATGTATGCTGATGCTCTAACTTACGTTAACGCATGATTTGTTTCCAATCACAAAACTTCCCTATGGCTTATCAAGGGCAGGGTTATTTCAGCAACAGCCCAGCATATGGTGCATAAATAGCACTCATATATAAACATAGCATGCACAAGAGATTAATACAATTTTCCTTTTTCTGGTGATTAATATTTACCTTGGCAGCTGTAGCATTTTAGTCTTCTATTAGCTGACAGATGTGAATAAGGGTTGTATCTTGCCTCCTCCAAGCTGCTGTATCTTAATACGTGTTCATAGCTTAGGGACTATGAAATATGCTCCAGGAATATTTAGAACTCTCATAGGAATTTATTGTGGCTTCAATGGATTTTTTCACAAATATATTAAATTGAATATTTTATGTTTTTAGGGCAAAAAGTTAACTGGCTTGAAACTCAAAGGGGCAGAACAATAAACAAAATTCTGTCTTAAATGTGGGCATTCAGATGTTGAGTCATTGGCTTATGAGTCTCATAGTGCAGATCATCCTGAGACGTTTTATAGGAAGTAGTGCTGTATCGCTTTGAGCATGGGGTAAATATGGCAAAGAAAGCAGGCTTACAGTTGAACGACAACTATAAATGCATTAACAGGTTCTGCCTCGGAATCAGGTGAATCATAAGGCGTTTTCACTAATCACTAATATCACATACTCATGCTTTTGATTAAAAAATTATGACTTTGCCATCTCATTTTTTTCCTAAAGATTTATTTATTTAAAAGAGTTACAGAGAAGCAGAGGTGGTGGGGAAGGGGAGGGAGGGAGGGAGGGAGAGAGAGAGAGAATGAATGAATGAATGAATGTCTTTCATCTGCTGGTTTACTCCCCAGATTGTTGCAAGGGCTGGAGCCATGCAAATCCGAATTCAGGAGCTTCTTCCGAGTTTCCCATGTGGGTTCAGGAGACCAAGGACTTGGTCCATCTTCCACTGCTTTCCCAGGCCATAGCAGAGAGCTGGATCAGAAGTGGAGCAGCTGGGTCTTGAACTGGTTCCCAAATGGGATGCTGGCACTTCAAGCCAGGGCCTTAATTCCTGTGCTACAATGCTGGCCCTGCTGTTTTCTTGATTTCTCTGATATTTTTAGTGAAATTAAATATTCCTAAAACATCTGTAGGGATGAGAAGCCAACAATCCTTAAGGAGATCTCACATTTACCTACAGTTCAGTGTTTGTCATAGAGTTTTGAAACACCAATTGTCTGGAGTCAGGTACCTTTAGGTACAGGTTTCTGTGGTCTTAAGGACGTCTTCCCTGTCAGTCTGTCATCTGCAGTGGATAACACTTTGCCTGTCTCCATGTCTCAAACCATGAAAGGAAGAAATTTATATATAGAAGTCAAGATTCTTTGAGAGCTAGCTTTGAATCAAGGTTCAGCATTCCTTCTTGGATTATGTTACCCTACATGGCATTTATGAAATGATAAACTGGTAGACTAAATGGATCCTGAGTAATAACAAGAAGATTCTGAAGATGTATCTTTTTTTTTCTAGGATAAAATAGGTATTTCTGTTTAACTGGGAGAGAGTAGCCCAAACAATTTGGTAGCACAAATCCATTTTCAGTTTTTCTGATCCATCTAGTTATGGATTTTTCTTTCTTTTTTTTTTTTTTGCCAAATCATCCTATGATCTTCTTGAATAATTTAGTGATACTTTGCAGTTACTCCCAAAAATAGTCCTGGTGTATAACTATGAAATTTATAAAATAGAGATAATTAGATAGGACTTGAGAAAAAGTGGTTAGAGCAGTGTTCTTCCCTTGAGTAGTATAGAGGAATAGAGAAGTGTTCATTTTATGATTTTATTTTAAAGATTTCTTTATTTGAAAGATTTACAGAGAACTTTCATCTGCTGGTTCACTACCCAGATCCTTATAACAGCCAGCACTGGGCTGGGCTGAAGCCAGGAGTGTCTTTGAGGTTTCTCACCAGAGTAGCAGGAGCCAAAGCATTTGGGTTGCGTTCTGCTTTTTCCAGTCTATTAGCAGGAGCGGGATTGGAAGTGGAGCATCTGGGACTCCAACATGCACCCGTATAGGATGCTGGCATCACAAGCTGTAGCTTTACCCATTACACCATGCTACAGTGTGGGTCTATATTTTATGGTTTATAAAAATTAGACCCATGGTCCCAATGGGTATTCTCATTGTGAAAGTTCTATATGTGTTTATAAACAAAAGTTTTATGTCTGTTTGGAAGCAAACTATTGGGAACAAAAGTTTCTAAGCATCGTTTACATGGAAACAGCAAACAGCAATACCCTTTTCAGAAACAGTACACGACATTGCAGGTTTCAGACTAGAGGCATGTGTCATTTGCCCTTTACAAAGTCAGTCAGTCTATACGAGAAATAGACTTTGAAAGAAACTGGGATTGGAGGACCTGGATGCAGCCGAAGGAAAGTGATAATGATTCTAATAGTTGCTTGATTTCTGTGTTTTCTTAAAAAGATTAATTAATTTTGGAAGTCGATCACTGAGAGGGTGAGACAGACCTTCAATCTGCTGGTTCACTTCTCAGATGCTTGCAGTGAATGGCACTGAGCCAGGCCAGAGCTAGGAGCTTCATTCAGGTTTCCCACATGGGTGCCAGGAGCCCAAATACTTGCACCATCTTTTTCTGCTTTCCCCAGGCTATTAGAAGAGAGCTGAATCCAAAGTGGAGGAGCCAGAACATGAACTGGCACCTATATGGGATGCCAGTGCTCCAGACAGCAGCTTTACTGTTATGCCACAATGCTGGAACCTGATGATTTCTTTTATTTGCCTCCTAGCAAATATATGAACTCATTCTGAGGAACTACAAAACAAGAAAATAGCAAAACAGTGAAGGAAAAAAAATTTGTTATTTTAAAGCATCTAAATCGAATGGGACAAGAACTTCCGGCTTTCCAAGTCTTGCTCTGTGAGCCTAAGGTCGGAGGTGTCTGCTTCATGCAGTGATTGTCTCAAACCCAAGACTTATTCAAAATATTTATTTGGAACAGAGGGATAATGGGAGTGAGTAAAAGCAACCTCCCATTGATTGGTTCAGTTCCTAAATGCCTGGGCTGAAACCAAGAGTGGAAATGTGAAAACTCAATACAAGTTGGGGACCCAACCACTTTAGCCATCACTGCTGTCTACCAGGGTTTGTACTGGCAGGAAGCTGGAAAAAGGAGCCAGAGATGGGTATTTAACTCAAGGTGCTTCAGTGTGGGAAGTGGGCATCCTAATCAGTATCTTAACCACTAGGCCAAATACCTACCCCATGAAGGTCGGACTCAGAAATGGTCTCCTCCTCCAAGATTGATTGCTTCTGAATATTCCTGAACACCTTCAGTTCCAGTTCCCCAGAATGCAGAGTTTGCTAGTAATTCAAGAATGACTTGTGTGCCTTGATGTGAGTGATGTGTATCTAAGTGTCTGAGATTAATCACATCCAAGTGGTTACCATCTCCTTTTTATTAGGTCATTACTGCTGCACATTCTTTTATTTAGGAGCAGGTATTTCTTAGAACAATAATGTAGCTGTCTCTGCTTATTCTATATTGTTTAATGGAGGTAGGGAAAGGATCCTTGCTCTAAATTTCATTCATTTTATTCTCAAATAATTTATAATAAAATACATTCTTTGATATTTGAGAGGAAAAAACTTTGAATGCACTTTGGATCATCTTAGTTGCAGTGGTTTAGTGTGAATTAAAATAGGACACTGGAGTTGGCAAATCATTTGCTTTTTGTGGGAAAACAATCTACACTCACTTTATATGAAGGAATATATTTTATTTTACTTTTTAAAAAAGATTTTATTTGAAAGGCAGAGTTACAGGAGGCTGAGGCAGAGAGAAAGAGGTCTTCCATCCACTGGTTCACTCCCCAGATGGCTGCAATGGCTAGAGTTGCACCAATTGAGACCAAGGAGCCAGAAGTTTCTGGGTCTCCCATGTGGGTGCAGGTAAGATGGCGGAACAGGAAGGGGGCACATTGATAGTCCGGGAAAAGACAGTTTAATAAAAGTGGAGATACTGCAGGTTCAAGGAAGAGTAGGGGAAGAAACAGCAGAGGAAACTCTTCCGGAACTACTGGTTCATGGTGGACCTATGTGGGCACCCACGGCTGGGAACCTCAGCCGCGGAATCTATACACCAGCGCTGGAGAAGGAGGTGAGGCAAAACCTCAGTAGCCCAAGACACCGGCGGGAAAGCGGAAGGAGGAGCCTAGAGGGAATGAGGCTTGAAACCCCGTGTGAGAAAGTTCACCAGGCTAACTAGAGGAGAGAGGGAAAAAAAAAAAAAAAGGACCAGTATGGAGACGAGTCTCTCTTTCCACTCACCTTTCAAAGGTGAGTAAGACAGAGAGGAGCCATTTTGGACATATATAAAAGCTGCGCCCGCCATCAGCCAAGCAGAAAAACCTGACTCTGGCAGAGTGAAATAACAGGAGGTTAGGACCCAGTGAATGTGTGGAGCTAATGAACTGAGACTGAAAAACTGAAGGTGTGGGAGAGAACTCACGGAGATGTGAGTACTCTCTGGAGAGTACACAAACTCAGTAACCTTGGTAACCTGGTGGGAAATGGCAGAGAAATTTGAGCTTACACTGAGGACTGCATAGATCCTTTGTGTGGTCCTTGGGACAGCAGACGAATATTATAACAACAGGAGCCAGAGATTAGAAACTGACTGCCTTCAATTCCACTCTGCTGTGCAGATTTACTTACCTTCTGAATCAAAAAAAAAAAAAAAAAAAAAAAAAGAAGAGATTTACCACGCCTAACCTGGGTGTGTCACCTTTGGCACACCCTTAACCCTGAAGCTGCAAGCTCTCTGGCCACACCCATCACAAGCCTCTAAAGATCCATCAAAAGCAGACAGTCCACTTAATACAGTCATAGTATAACTAGAAAAAACACCACAGTGAGGGAAGAAGAAACCAAAGAATATCTCCACAGTGCCAAGCAACAAATGCAGAAACCAAGGGAACAAGAACAAGGAAGACATTATGACGCCCCCAAATGAACAAGACACCCCAATCCAAGATTATGAAGATGATAACATAAAAGAAATGTAAGATACTTATTTCAAAAAAATTATGATAAGGACATGTAGAAGTTTTCAAAAGCAAATTCTTGAACTACAGAAATCCTTACTGTACAAGATAGAAAATCTCTTGTGAAAATGAAATCTTAAGGAGGAATCAAAATGAAATGCAGAAACTAGTAGAACATGAAATTGTGATATTGGAGAGAAATCAAAATGAAATGAATTCAATAGAACACATAAAAACACAGTTGAGATCCTTAAAAAAAGAATCGGTGAAGCAAAAAGAATATCGGAATTAGGAGACAGAGCACAGGTAAGTATACAGTTAAACCAAAGAAAACAAGAGGAAATTAGAAATCTAAAAAATAATGCCAAATCTACAAGATACTATTAAAAACCCAACATTCGGGTTCTAGGAGTTCCTGAAGGCATGGAGAGAGAGAAGGAATTAGAAGGCCTTTTTAGTGAGATACTAGCAGAGAACTTCCCAGGTTTGAAAAAGGACAGAGACATCCAAGTACGGGAAGCTCATAGAACCCCTAATAAACATGACCAAAAGAGATCCTCACCACAACACGTTAATCAAACTCACCACAGTGAAACAAAGAAAAGATTCTAAAATGTGCATGAAATGCCTGATTACTCTCAGAGGATCTCCAATTAGACTCACAGCAGACTTCAGAAACCCTACAGGCTAGGAGGGATTGGCAAGATAAGCCCAGGTACTAAGAGAGAAAACTGCCAGCCCAGAATATTATATACTGCAAAGCTCTCATTTGTGAATGAAGGTGAAATAAAGACCCTTAATAGCAAACAGAAATTGAAAGAATTTGTCACCACTCGTCTATCCCTGCAAAAAATGCTTAAAGATGTGTTACACACAGAAACACAGAAATACTGTCATCAATAGGAAAGAAGGTAAAGGAAGAAAATCTCTCAGTAAAAGATCACAGGAAGTTCAAAGCATTTATTAGAAAATATCTTTGGCAAATGGCAGGACAAAGTTACTGCTTACCAATAGTCACATTGAACGTTAATGGCCTCTACTCTCCAGTTAAAAGACTCAGATTGGCTGAATGGATTAAGGAACAAACCCATCTATTTGCTGCTTAGAGGAAACACAACTTTCCAACAAAGATGCATGCAGACTGAAAGTGAAAGCCTGGAAAAGATGTTCTATGCCAACAGAAATGAAAAAAGAATGGGCGTAGCCATCTTAATATCAGACAAAATAAACTTTAACACAAAAACTGTTAAGACAGACAAAGAGAGGCACTATATAATGATTAAGGGTTCAATTCAACAGGAAGATATAACGATTATCAATGTATATGCACCTAATTACAGGGCGGCAGTTTACTTAAAAGATTTGTTAAGGGACTTAAAGGGAGGCTTAGACTCCAATACAATACTCCACTCTCAGAAATAGACAGATCAACCAGACAGAAGATGAACAAGGAAACAGCAGATTTAATTGACACTATAGACCAAATGGATCTAACAGATATCTACAGAACTTTCAATCCTACATTTAAAGAAATTACATTCTTCTCAGCAGTGCATGGAACCTACTCTAGGAATGACCATGTACTAGGCCATAAAGCAAGTCTCGGTGAATTCAAAAGAATTAGAATCATACATACATCTTCTCAGACCACAGTGGAATGAAGCTGGAAATTAGCATCTCAGGAATCCCTAGAGCGTTTGCAAACACTGGGTCATAGAAATCAAAAGAGAAATCAAAAACTTTCTGGAAGTAAATGAGGATAATAACACAACATATCAAAACTTATGGGATACAGCAAAAGCAGTGTTGAAAGTTTATAGCAATAGGTGCCTACATCAAGAAATTGGAAAGGTACCAAGTAAGTGAGATTTCAATGTATCTCATGTACCTAGAAAAACTGCAGCAAACCAGACCCGAAACTAGTAGAAGAGAATGAAAATCAGAAGAAATCAACAGGATTGAATAAAAAAAATTACAAAAGATCAGCCAAACAAAGAGCTGATTTTTTGAAAAAGTAAACAAAATTGACACACCATTGGTCAAACTAACTAAAAAAAAGATGCAAATCAATAAAATCAGTTATGAAAAAGAAAATGGAACAATAGACACCACAGAAATAAAAGGAATCATCAGAAATTACTACAACGAGTTGTATGCCAGCAAACAGGGAAATCTATCAGAAATGGATAATTCCTGGACACATGCAACCTACCTAAATTGAACCAGGAAGACATAGAAAACCTAAACAGACCTATAACTGAGACAGAAATTGATACAGTAATAAAGGCCCTCCCAACAAAGAAAAGCCCAGGACCGGATGGAGTCACTGCTGAATTCTACCAGACATTTAAAGAAGAACTAATTCCATTTCTTCTCAAACTATTCAAAACAATTGAAAAAGAGGGAATCCTCCCAAATTCTTTCTATGAAGCCAGCATCACCTTAATTCCTAAGCCGAAAAAGATGCAGCATTGAAAGAAAATTACAGACCAATATCCCTGATGAACATAGACGCAAAAATCCTCAATAAAATTCTGGCTAATAGAATGCAACAAAACATCAGAAAGATCATCCACCCAGACCAAGTGGGATTTATCACTGGTATGCAGGGATGGTTCAATGTTCACAAAACAATCAATGTGATACACCACAGTAATAAACTTCAGAAGAAAAACCATATGATTATGTCAATAGATGCAGAGAAAGCATTCAATAAAATACAAACACCCTTTCATGATGAAAACTCTAAGCAAATTGGGTATTAGAAGGAACATTCCTCAATACAATCAAAGCAATCTATGAAAAACCCACGGCCAGCATCCTATTGAATGTGGAAAAGTTGCAAGCAGTTCCACTGAGATCTGGTACCAGACAGGGATGCCCACTCTCACCACTGCTATTCAATATAGTTCTGGAAGTTTTAGCCAGAGCCATCTGGCAAGAAAAAGAAATTAAAGGGATGCAAATTGGGAAGGAAGAACTCAAACTATCCTTCTTTGCAGATGATATGATTCTTTACTTAGGGGACCCAAAGAACTCTACTCAGAGACTATTGGAACTCATAGAAGAGTTTGGCAAAGTAGCAGGGTATAAAATCAATGCACAAAAATCAACAGCCTTTGTATACACAGGCAATGCCACGGCTGAGGAAGTACTTCTAAGATCAATCCCATTCCCAATAGCCACAAAAACAATCAAATACCTTGGCATAAACTTAACCATGGATGCTAAAATCTCTACGATGAGAATTACAAAATATTAAAGAAATAGACGAGAATACCAAGAAACGGAAAAATCTTCCATGCTCATGGATTGGAAGAATCAACATCAAAATGTCCATTCTTCCAAAAGCTATTTATAGATTCAATGCAATAAGGATACCAAAGACATTCTTCTCAGATCTAGAAAAAATGATGCTTAAATTCATATGGAGACACAGGAGACCTCGAATAGCTAAAGCAATCTTGTACAACAGAAACAAAGCTGGAGGCATCACAATACCAGATTTCAGGACATACTACAGGGCAGTTGTTATCTAAACAGCATGGTACTAGTACATAAACAGATGGATAGACCAATGGAACAGAATAGAAACACCAGAAATCAATCCAAACATCTACAGCCAACTTATATTTGATTAAGGATCTAAAACCAATCCCTGGAGCAAGGACATTCTATTCCACAAATGGTACTGGGAAAACTGGATTTCCACGTGCAGAATCATGAAGCAAGACCCCTACCTTTCACCTTACACAAAAATCCACTCAACATGGATTAAAGACCTAAAGTTACAACCAGACACCATCAAATTATTAGAGAACATTGGAGAAACCCTGCAAGATACAGGTACCAGCAAAGATTTCTTGGAAAAGACCCCAGAGGCACAGGCAGTCAAAGCCAAAATTAACATTTGGGATTGCATCAAATTGAGAAGTTTCTGTACTTCAAAAGAAACAGTCATGAAAGTGAATAGGCATCAACTTAATATATTATCCCTCTTAGTATTTTTTTTTTTTGGTTCTACTTAATACTTTTGGTTGAATACTGTAATCAATATAAAATTATTCTTAAGTGCTGAAATTTAACTGAAAAGTGATCACTGTTAAATATAAGAGTGGGAAGAAGAGAGGGAAGAGATGTGCAATTCGGGACATGCTCAAGCTGACTTACCTCAAACGGTAGAGTTAGAAACATACCAGGGGATTCCAATTCAATCCCATCAAGGTGGCATGTACCAATGCCATCTGACTAGTCCCAGTGATCAATTTCTGTTCACAATTGATCATAATGATAGGACTAAGAACCGAAGGGATCACAGAAACAAGAATAGTGTCTGCAAATACTAGCAGATAGAATAAAAAAGGGAGAGAATGATCCAACATGGGAAGTCAGATACACAGCAGACCCATAGAATGGCAGATGTCCTAAACAGCACTCTGGCCTCAGAATCAGCCCTTAAGGCATGAGGATCTGGCTGAAAAGCCCATGAGACTATTTCAGGCATGGAAAGCCAAGACACTCTGGGAAAAAAAAAAATAACAAACCCTAAATTAAAGATCTCCGCGAGTGAGATCCCATTGGAAAGAATGGGTCATCAAAGAAGGAGGTGCCTTTCTCTGAAGGGAGGAGAGAACTTCCACTTTGACCATGGCCTTGTCTAAATATGATCAGAGTTGGTGAACTCAGGGGGCATCCATAGCCTTGGCAGCTCATGACAAGAGCCTAGGCTGATTACTGAGGCCATAAACAAGAGTGTCAATTTGTTAAGTCAACAACAGGAGTCACTGTGCACTTACTCCTCATGTAGGATCTTTGTCCTTAGTGTGCTGTACATTGAGATTTAATGCTATAACTAGTACTCAAACAGTATTTTTCACTTTATATTTCTGAGTGGGAGCAAACTGTTGAAATCTTTACTTAATGTATGCTAAACTGATCTTCTGTATATAAAGAGAATCAAAAATGAATCTTGATGTGAATGGAAGGGGAGAGGGAGTAGGAAAGAGGAGGGTTGCGGGTGGGAGGGATGTTATGGGGGGGGAGCCATTGTAACCCATAAGCTGTACTTTGGAAATCTATATTCCTTAAATAAAAGTTAAAAAAAGAAATCCAGTCATTTGTAACAAAATGGAGGAATCTGAAAAACATCATGCTGTTTGAAATAAGCCAGTCCAAGAGAGCAAATATCGTATGTTCTCCCTGATCCGTGTCAACTAACCAAGCACCAAAAAGGAAACCTGTTGAAATGGACACTTGAGAAAGAATGACTTGATCAGCCCTTATCCTGACTTTTGATGAGCAACTTAATACTTTATCCCTTCTAGTATTTTTTTTGTTCTACTTAATACTATTGTTTGAACTCTGTAATTAACACACAATTATTCTTAGGTGTTTAAATTTTAACTGAAAAGTGATCTCTGTTAAATATAAAAGTGGGAATAAGATAGTGAGGAGATGTACAATTTCAGACATGCTCAAGCTGACTTGCCATAAATGGTGGAGTTAGAAATGTGCCAGGGGATTCCAATTCAATCCCATTGGTGGCATGTACCAATGCCATCTCACTAGTACAAATGATTAATTTCAGTTCACAATTGATCATACTGATAAGAGTCAAAGGGATCACATACACAAGACTAGTGTCTGCTAATACTAACTGATAGAATTAAAAAGGAGAGAATGATCAACATGGGAAGTGGGATACACAGCAGACTCATAGAATGGCAGTTGTCCTAAACAGCGCTGTGGCCTCAGAATCAGCCCTTAAGGCATGCGGATCCGGCTGAACAGCCCATGAGAGTATTTTAGGCATGGAACGCCAAGCCACTCTGGCCAGAAAAAAAAAAAAAAACAAACAAAAAGAGGACATATATGTGAGATCTCTGCGAGTTCGATCGCAGTAGAAAGAACGGGGCCATCAAAGAAGGAGGTACCTTTCTCTGAAGGGAGGAGAGAACTTCCACTTTGACTATGACCTTGTCTAAATATGATCAGAGTCAGTGAACTCAAAAGGCTTCCACAGCCTTGACAACTCATGACAAGAGCCTAGGGAGATTACTGATGCCATAAACAAGAGTATCAATTGTTAAGTGAAAAACAGGAGTCACTGTGCACTTACTCCTCATGTCGGATCTCTGTCCTTAATGTGTTGTCCAATGTGAATTAATGCTATAACTAGTACTCAAACAGTATTTTACACTTCATGTTCTGTGTGGGTCCAAACTGATGAGATTTAGTTAATATATACTAGATCAATCTTCTGTATATAAAGATAATTGAAAATGAATCTTGATGTGAATGCAATGGGAGAGGGAGCGGGAGATGGGAGGGTTGTGGGTGGGAGGGAAGTTATGGTGGAAAAAAGCAATTGTAATCCATAAACTGTACTTTGGAAATTATATTTGCTAAATAAATGTTAAAAAAAAAGGTATATGAACTGGCCGGTGCCGCGGCTCACTAGGCTAATCCTCTGCCTTGCGGCGCCGGCACACCGGGTTCTAGTCCTGGTGGGGGCACTGGATTCTGTCCCGGTTGCCCCTCTTCCAGGCCAGCTCTCTGCTGTGGCCAGGGAGTGCAGTGGAGGATGGCCCAAGTACTTGGGCCCTGCTCCCCATGGGAGACCAGGATAAGTACCTGGCTCCTGCCATCGGATCATTGTGGTGCGCTGGCCACAGCATGGCGACTATGGTGGCCATTGGAGGGTGAACCAATGGCAAAAGGAAGACCTTTCTCTCTGTCTCTCTTTCTCACTGTCCACTCTGCCTGTCAAAAAAAAAGTATATGAACTACCCAGATTTCTTATTATACAATGTATATCTAAATGGTATATTACACCCCGCAAGTATACACAATTATTGTGTATCAGAAAAGTAAAATTAATCATCTTTTTTAGTTTTTTCATACACTGCATGTGAATTATATTTTGGAGGCATTACACATATAAAAATTAAAAATTATACATATAAAAATTAAAAATCTTGGGAATTGCTAAAAATAAACATGACTTACATCTTAAAATTATATTTACATGTCTTAAATATATAATTCATATATCAAAATCTCAGAAGTAAGTCAGAATTAAGAGTTAAGATGAAATGATATAAAATTTCAAGTTATTAAAAAGATGCAAAATTTTTTGTGTTGGATCTGGACAGTGACTCTCCATTAGATATAATTGGAAGATTTGTGATTTTTTTTTAAAAATGCAGCAGTTGAATAAGATAGAAATGCTGTTCACCTTGGGCCGGTGCTGTGGCATAGCGGGTAAAGCTGCCGCCTGCAGCGCTGGCATCCAATAGGGGTGCCAGTTCCAGTCCCGCCTGCTCTACCTCTGATCCACCTCCATGCTAATGCACCTGGGAAAGAGGTGGAAGATGATCCAAGTCCTTGGGCCACATCACCCAGTGGGAGACCTGGAAGAAGCTCCTGGCTCTTGGCTTTGGATCATTGTAGCTCTGGTCTTTGCAACCAATTGGGGAGTGGGCCAGTGGATTGAAGACTCTTTCTCTTTTTCTCTTTCTCTTTCTGTTTTTCTCTTTCTCTCTTTCTCTCTTTCTCTCTTTCTCTCTTTCTCCCTTTCTCTCTGTCTCTCTCTCTCTCTTTCTCTTTCTCTCTCTCTTTCTCTCTTTCTCTTTCTCTTTCCCTTTCCCTTTCTCTCTTTCCCTTTCTCTCTTCCCTTTCCCTCTCTCTTTTTCTCTTCCCTTTTTCCCTTTCTCTTTTTCTCTTCCTTTTTTCCCTTTCTCTCTCTTTTTCTTTTTTTCTCTTTCTTCTTTTTTCTTTTTCTCTTTCTTCTTTTTTCTTTTTCTCTTTTCTCATTTTTCTCCTTTCTCTTTTCTCTTTTTCCTTTCTCTTTCTCTCTACCTCTCCTCTCTCTGTGTAACTTTGACCTTCAAATATTTTTTTAATGCTGTTCATCTCAATTAAATTTGGCAAAAATCCTTTTAGACTGCAAAAAGTTGTAAAGGAGAATACTGCAATAGAAATTGTTTTCAATAATATGTGAAGAAATTTGTGAACAATGGAAATGGATGGTTTAGGTAAATTTTGGGTTTTCATCTAATGGATTCATACTATTAAATGCACGGGTATATTCAGCAAAAATGATCTTCATGAGAAATTTCATTATGATTCTACTCATGATTCTTTTCCATGACTACTAAGTCAACTGTTGATTACTCTTACTATGCTTATAAAGTATAATTTTGACCCAGGAAATGTTTCATAAATTATATCAATTAAGTCACATATTGATTACCTAAACTTCCTTCCAAAGTTTTCCTTGTTTACAAGTTTTGATTGCTGCTGTCAGGATAAACTAAATTTGGGATGAAGAAGTCAGGGGATGGACTGTGGTTAGGAGGATGTGAAGTGAGTATCTTCACTTTCCAAAAAAACAGGTGTTCAGCTGGGTCAGATTGTCACAGTAATTGGGTCAGCACTTTGGAAACTTAGTACTGGTACACAATATTGTGACACATGTTTACTCATGAAAAGATGAGAAGCTGTGTGATCTGGCCTGGGCCCTGACTCCCTTTTCCTCACCCTTCCCCTCCCTGGCTGGTCCCACTGTGGTTTCACCACAGTTGGTTGTGAGCACCATCATTCTTTTTGAGGGTTCACTCACAGAGTTGGCATCCTGAAGGGGTCATCTTGGTGGAGACAAGTGGCCCAGTATTCAAAACATACATATGGATATATATGTATTTATATAAAATGCTTCAGAAAGTTTATGGGACAGTAGAATTAGAAGTCTATTTTGGTGGAAAAACTTAATGCATTTTTTTCATTATACAAATTTTTATGATATGTTTCAAGGCATCTTGTGTGGCTGGATGATAATGATATGTTCTGGGAAATCATTGTTCGGTGATTTCTCCATTGTGCAAACAAGAAATATACTTACACAAAGATGGCTATGGTGTCACCAGGCAGTGAAGTCTTAGGGGATCATCATTGTACAGATGTTCCTTAGTGACTGAAACATTGTTATGTGGCACATGGTTGGATTAGGATTAAATGAAGTTATTACTTATGAATTGTTCTCTTAAATCTTTTCTTATTTTATAGGTATTGGTGGAATTTTTTCAGTATTTTCTTAGCTCTAAATTATATACAGCAAACTTCATATTTCTTGCAATGTGGTCTCTGCTTTTAGTTGGTAATTTCTCATGCCTTAAATCTTAATAATTTTCATGTATTGATGCTTTAAAAAGTTACGAAATTTGCTGATGTTATCTCCTTCTCTGCTTATTCTTATTCCTTCAAAGTAGCCTGCAGTAGTAAAGCCTAGAAATAAAAGGGATGCTTTGCTTAAGCAAAAAGAACACTTGAAGAAGGGATAGAATAGTCTGCTGATTTTGAGAATAAGTCTGAAAATCCACCTGAGAGATCAAATCGGCTCTTTCTAGGAGGACATAGAAATTGAGGGCAGGTGTGTTCAGGATTTCAGAGTATTCAGATAAGCCTGGATATAGAGATCCTCAGTGAATTTTGTTTTACTCTGTTTTCTCAGTTTGACAATGGGCAATATTAATATCTCCATAAAACAAAAATGATGGTAGCATCTCCAAATAATTTTTGACAAATTATAAGCTTGATTCTCTGATCTGCTTGAAATCACCAAACACCTAAAGTCTAGTATTGATCAAGAGCTGTATTCTCAATCAAATCAGAAGGAAGTTAGCAGAATCTCTGTTCTAAAGAATCTGGCTTTTAAGATTTCAGTCTTGGGGCTGGTGCTGTGGCATAATGGGTAAAGCTGCCACCTGCAGTACTGGCATCCCATATGGGCGCCTTTTCAAATCCCGGCTGCTCCACTTCTGATCTAGCTCTCTGTTGTGGCCTGGGAAAGCAGTGGAAGATGGTTCTAAGTCCTTGGGCCCCTGCAGCCACTTGGGAGACCCAGAAGAAGTTCCTGGCTTTGGACTGGCACAACTCCAGCTGTTGCGGTCAACTGGGGGGTGGACCAGCGGATGAAAGACCTCTCTGTCTTGCTCTCTGCCTCTCCTCTCTCTGTGTAACTCTGACTTTCAGATAAATAAATAAATCTTAAAAATTGATATTCTCTCTGATTCAAGTAATCACATCATAGCTGTATGGAAGTATATAACTTATTATTCAGTAAAATGTTGCATCAACTAATAAAGATTTTAGTTTTGATAGTTAGCTGTGAATGTTTACCTGAAAGTAATTTCACAGGATTTTTAACAATCACATTTTCTGGAAACCTGCCCTTATAAAACCAAAAGGAAGGCTCTGATATAATATCTTGCTTAGCAATGTGAAGCAACTAGTCATTACAGATAGTTGGAAAGAATAAGTAGAAAAGTCCTTTGTTCAGAATTCGTCAGGTTTTATGTAAGAATATTTGAAAAGGTAGAATTGCCTCTGGCTACGTTCCCTAGGAAGAATGTAGAATAGCTGAAAAGTGTTTTATAGTCATGAATTAACTGGTGGTAACTTTCTAAATAAGGCTGTGTAATATTATTCTCTTTCTACACAAAAAGCATAGCCCTAGAGGGAAAAAGAAGCCTGGCTTGTCCACAGTAAGGTGTGTGGAGTGGTTCTATGTGGAAGAAATTTTGGAATGGGGAATGAAGGGGAAGATTTGTAAACATAACTTTGTGATTGACATTAATTTGCATTTGAATGGTTTTAAAAGTCATTTCTAGAAAATAAAGACACAATGTCTATATATACCTGTTTATTTTGATACCAGAGCTACCAGCAGTTGTCCCATATTTATATTAACATCAAGTAATTTATTTGGCTTTGGGAAAAGAATCAAGTTTTGTTTGTAAATTTAAAATTCTGAACAAGTTGTTTTGGGACCAAAATACAGACTGAAATTATGATTTCATTTTTTAAATTTTTTTTATTTGAAAGGCAGAGTTATAGACATAGAAAGGGAGAGACAGACAGAGGTCTTCCTACTGTTGGTTGATTCCCCAAATGGACCCAATGGCTGGAGCTGAGCTGATCTGGAGCCAGCAGCTTTTTCCTGGTCTCTCATATAGGTGCAGGGACCTAAGCACTTGGGCCATATTCTGCTACTTTCCCAGGCACATCAGCAGCGAACTGGAACCAACGTGGAGCAGCAGGGACTCCTAGGAGCCCAGGTCAGATCCCAGTGTCAGAGGCTTAGCTTACCCTGCTGTGCTACATCACCAGCCCCTTCACTTTTTTCTTTATATTTTGGTGTTTTTCTTTACATTTTTCTGCAGCAGATCTAATTATAGGCTTTGTAAGTCTTGATTAACTTGAATTGTTAAAATTTACAGTAAGTGCTCTCTGTTTAGATTCAGATAAAAAGACTTGTGTTGAATATAGATGGATTAAATATATAGGTAAATATTACCACATTTAATTTTAGTTCAACAAAATAAATAGTACTGTAGTGTTACTGGAGCCATATGTAAAATAGACGTGTTGCTTCTGTGGCAAGATAAACTTTTTCTAAGAAAAAGTTCCTGAATTGATAATGCAGAACCCAAAGTGTTACTCAGTAACAGGACTTTAGGGTTAGTAAATTGGTCAGCAAGTTTATTGCAAGTAATAAACTGATTCTAATTTTAGGGAGACATATTTGCATTTTTGTTAAAGAATAATATACTCTAGCCTTGTTCCTTTTATTTATATTGTCATTAACAACTCAATGAAACAGAACCTTTTAGCATCATGTGTTGAAATTCATACATATTTGTATGTTTTATGTTCATACATTTCAGCAAATATTAATGTTTACTAAATTGAAACCGAGAGATGCATTGTATGAACATGAATATGCATGAATATGCATAGACTTTCCTGATTTATTCTTTGTAATTTAATATAATATTTGAGAAAACAATCAAATTTCATTCCTCTAAATATTTATATTTGAAGAATTATAGTGCAATATGGAGAGTTGTTTATACTGACATGTCAGCTTATAAAAACTGAAGGCAAATTCTTGATCTGAGGATATCGTGCCATAACTCTGTGGATGTTTGTAATTTCTTCTAAGATCTTTCTGCTCTGTGCTGCGAAAGGCACATATTTTTGTTTTGGTTCTGTAGTGCTGCTCTTTATCAAGGACTGCAGCAAAATAAACTCTAGCAGGAACTTCTGCCTCTATTTTATGATTAGGGAATTGATTGCCTTTCATAAAGAATGCACTGATTCCTCCTTTCTATAGTGCATGTGTTAGAATGTAAAAATAGCTGCCCCCTCCCAAGGTGATCTTAATAAAAATTTAGAAACAAGAAGGTAGGTGATGTGTAATTGATAATTTCCACCAGAAGCCAGAAATGCAATCAAAGTGCATTATTAGTCTCCATACATGCAATGCAGGGGAGACCACAGCTCACTGTCTTAAGAATTCAAGGACCTCAATAGACATTTTTCAAAAGAAGAAATCCAAATGGCCAACAGACACATGAAAAAATGTTCAAGATCACTAGCAATCAGGGAAATACACATCAAAACCACAATGAGGTTTCACCTCATCCCGGTTAGAATGGCTCACATTCTGAAATCTACCAACAACAGATGCTGGAGAGGATGTGGGGAAAAAGGGACACTAACCCACTGTTGGTGGGAATGCAAACTGGTTAAGCCACTATGGAAGTCAGTCTGGAGATTCCTCAGAAACCTGAATATAACCCTACCATACAACCCAGCCATCCCACTCCTTGGAATTTACCCAAAGGAAATGAAATTGGCAGACAAACAAGCTGTCTGCACATTAATGTTTATTGCAGCTCAATTCACAATAGCCAAGACCTGGAACCAACCCAAATGCCCATCAACAGTAGACTGGATAAAGAAATTATGGGACATGTACTCTATAGAATACTATACAGCAGTCAAAATTCAATGAAATCTGGGCATTTGCAATAAAATGGAGGAATCTGGAAAACATCATGCTGAATGAATTAAGCCAGTCCCAAAGGGTCAAATATCATATGTTCTCCCTGATCAGCGACAACTAACTGAGCACCAAAGGGGAAACCTGTTGAAGTGAAATGGACACTATGAGAAACGGTGACTTGATCAGCTCTTGTCCTGACTGTTGATGTACAATGTAATACTTTATCCATTTTAGTATTTTCTCTTTGTTTTGTTCTAGTACTATTGGTTGAACTCTGTAATTAACACACAATTATTCTTAGGTGTTTAAATTTTAACTGAAAAGTGTTCCCTGTTTAATATATAGTGGGAATAAGAGAGGGAGGAGATGTACAATTTGGGACATGCTCAATCAGACTTGCCCCAAATGGTGGAGTTAGAATCATGCCAGAGGATCCCAATACAATCCCATCAAGGAGCCATGTACCAATGCCATCTCTCTAGTCCAAATGATCAATTTCAGTTCACAATTGATCACACTGATAGGTCTAAGAGTGAAAGGGATCACACAAACAAGACTAGTGTCTGCTAATACTAGTTGATAGAATCAAAAAGGGAGAGAACGATCCATCATGGGAAGTGGGATACACAGTAGACTCATAGAATGGCAGATGTCTTAATTAGCACTCTGGCCTCAGAATCTGCCCTTAAGGCATTTGGATATGGCTGAAGAGCCCATGAGAGTATTTTAGGCATGGAAAGCCAAAACACTCTGGCAAAAAAAAAAAAAAAAAAAAAAAAAAAAAAACAAAAACACAAAACCACCTAAATGGAAGATCTCTGCGAGTGAGATCCCACTGGAAAGAACAGGTCGTCAAATAAGGAGGTACCTTTCTCTGAAGGGAGGAGAGAACTTCCACTTTGACTATGACCCTGTCAGAATAAGATCGAAGTCAGCGAACTCAAAAGGCTTCCATAGCCTTGGCAACTCATGAGTAGAGCCTAGTTAGATTACTGACGCCATAAACAAGAGTGTCAAATTGTTAAGTCAACAACAGGAGTCACTGTGTACTTACTCCTCATGTGGGATCTGTCCTTAGTGTGTTGTCCAGTGTGAAGTAATGCTATAACTAGTACTGAAACAGTATTTTACACTTTGTGTTTCTGTGTGGGTGCAAACTGATGAAATCTTTACTTAATATATACTGAATTGATCTTCTGTATATAAAGATAATTGAAAATGAATCTTGATGTGAATGGAATGGGAGAGGGAGCGGGAGATGGGAGGGGTGTGAGTGGGAGGAAAATTATGGGGGGGGGAAGCCATTGTAATCCATTAACTGTACTTTGAAAATTTATATTTACTAAATAAAAAATAAAAAAAATTCAAAGTTAGCAACGGTTTTCTTGTGCCTTTCTCTCCATGCCAAATATCTCAATGTATGCAATAAAGCTCCCTTTCTGTAATTAATTGTAAGGTAGTGTCATTCAAAAAATAATTTAGAAGTGGATGAAAAAGATCACTCCCACCTATTTTTTTTGTATGAGGGTCTTAGAGAAATCAGTTTTATTGCTTTTAACTTGCATATTTAAATTAGTCCTCTCTGGCATATCTTCAACACTGTATTGAGGGTTTTTACTCCCGGTGAATTTATATATCTGGAAGAAAAAATGTCATTAATGAATGTGTAAGAGCCAAACAAAATTAAAAGAAATTGGTTTTCTGAGACTTTATAGAACTAATCAGGTACTCTTCTATTCAGTCTAACTCTGTCATGAAAGCAGGCCCACGCCCCACAGTTTTACTTGAGAGATCTTGGGGGTGGGGACACAACCAGTCCCCAGTCCAGTCCTCCTTCACTCCACAGTGTGCATACTTATATACTGAAGCCTAATTTGAAGTTAATACTATGTTGTGTTTTATGTCCAATAATATACTACAGCAAAAGGCTAGGTATCTTCTCCAGTTGCTGCAATGGCTGAGTGATAAGACAGAGAATTAATATTGTGCTTAGCATCTTTCCTTAGGGTGCAATAAAGTGGATATTGCATACACCTTGAAGCAGAGCTCTTCTTAGGATAGAAGGCAGAATCAAATTTTCAGGTTATCCTTAATAGCTGTTATAGTATAGCTTGAAATTTTAATATGGCAGGAAATTAAGCACAAAGTCCTTTCTGAATGGCATTCTGATAAATAACAGACATCACATAAATTACTGTCCTGAAGACTCTGACATTTCAAATCCATTGTCATTTTGAATCCTCTGAGGAACTGGAAAAGGTGGCTGTTTATTTGTAAATAATACAGTGAAAGGTTGTACAGCATGTTTAGTTCTGAAACACCCATGAATTTATAAATTACATATAAAGGGATACTGAAATTTCCTGGTATTAAACATCAACACCAAATGTTCTATTAAGTAGTATATTGATTAATCAAATAGGTTGATTTTTCTGTATAGTGCCTACTTTTTTTTTATTGAAATTCGGAATGTATTCCATCAGCATACAAAAGATTTGTAGGAAGACAAATCACTTTGGAATTAATTCAACTTGTCTCTTGTGGAATATAAAGTAAAATAAGTGAAGGACATATATCCTGAGAGAAAATGCATGGGTTTTAGATTTTAAGCTTGAAATATTTCAATTTTTTGTTATTTTATATGCACTTTCATTGCATGCACTTAGCTTCAGGCAAATGCATCTTCTTGGGACCACTAGGGGTCATTGTGCATGTTTTTAGGGTTTTAAGGGTGCCAGTGATATTTTTGAAGACTACCAAGAGTTCACATTAAAAGCATTTTGTACTTACTGTTTACTGAAGTCTTTATTTAGTGGAGAGTTAAGCTTGTGATTAAAAAGTAATATGAAAATATGTCTTCATGAAAATAAGGAAGCAGGAGGGACAGGTGTTGAGAGGGTAGGGTGGAAGTATCATTGTCCTTTTAAAACTGTATATATGAGTACATGGAATTTGTTCCCTTTATATAAATAAAGAACACAACTTTAGGGAAGGTAGGGATTATGTAGTGAGAGTGTACAAATTAGATCCTGAAAAAATGAATAATGATTTCACCATAGAGAAAACTTTGGTGTTTTATATCTATTTCCTCAGTAAGATGTCAGTGCTTTGTTCTATATTGTGGTATAAGATGAAAAAAATTCTTATATAGACCACACAAATTATTTCAAATTATTGGTTAAGACAAAGAGGTATTCACAACATATGGATTTTAGTTGGAAAAGATATTCTTTTATAGTATCATTGAAACATTTATCTTTTTCACATCTGTTAGGTACTTCTGATTATAAGAGGTATACATTGGCCGGCACCGCGGCTCACTTGGCTAATCCTCTGCCTGTGGCACCAGCACCCTGGATTCTAGTCCTGGTTGGGGCACTGGATTCTGTCTCAGTTGCTGCTCTTCCAGTCCAGCTCTTTGCTGTGGCTCGGGAAGGCAGTGGAGGATGGCCCAAGTGCTTGGGCCCTGCACCCACATGGGAGACCAGGAGGAAGCACCTGGCTCCTGGCTTCGGATTGGTGCAGTGTGCTGGCCGTAGCGGCCACTTGGAGGGGTGAACCAACGGAAAATGAAGACCTCTCTCTCTCTCTCTCTCTCTCTCTCTCTCTCTCCCTGTCTCTCTAACTCTGCCTGTCCAAAAAAAAAGAAAAAAAAAGGTATACGTTGGATGCTGTGTTGAAATTCATTTAAAAAAAGTTACAACCTTTTCCTTCAGTGGAGTTTGCAATTCCTTGGAGGAAAAATACTTAAAGGAAAAATATGTGTAGTATATGCCCAAAATACAGTGTTTTAAAATTTTTATTTATATTAAGGGAACAGATTTTATATATACAGTCTTAAGAACATAATGATACTGCCTGCCCTAACCTCCCTCCTTCCCTCTGTCGTTATGTTGTAATATGTAGTATATCTGAGTGTATCATAGATCTTGGCAAATGGGAGGGATACTCACAGAAGCCTTGCTTGGGCAAAGGTACAAATGGAGATTCCGTTCATTCTGACGCTAAGGGGCGATGCCTCATCACATAGGTCTAGAAAAAAATGAAATGGAGTGAAGATCAGCTGCACACACACAAGACACCAGCTCTGGCTGCCTCATTAAGGAGGTCATGCCCGTGCCATGGGGTGAAGGGAAGTAGGAAGCTCCCTGGATAGGGAGGGGACACTCCAATCCTGGCTCTGGCAGCTCCTGGGATCTTAGCAAGTTGCACAACTTCTTAGAACTTAGGTCTTTTCACCTGTGAAATACGGAGAATGACGTTGACTTCACTGTGCTTATGGGTAAGCATTTTTGCAGAATAGAAGTGGTCCATTCATATTGGAAAATTATAGCAGAGTTTAATTAGCAAACCATTTAAACAGCTTAGGGGTGATGTAAGGAAACCACCAGGGATTGTGCAGTTTCCCAACCCTAGTAAACAGGGCAGTATCATCTGGAGGAAACATCAATAGTGATGTAACTTGGGCAAGGGGTGCAGCTCACCTGAGACCACCAGGCAGGAAGTGGGAGGAAGCTGTTCACTGACCTTTATTTTCTTCCTATTCTCCTGTTGTGGTTACCCATTGGTGGAGTTAGACCACAGGGAACTCTGATACAGTTTTTCCACAAAAAACTTCAAAGACACCTCATATTCTGAAGAATATCAAACAAACCTGATGGCCAGATAATCATAGCACATCTCTCAGCTGTACTCAGGTATGAATTGGACCATACCAGCACTCAGCTTCAGGACTTCTTGGGATTTAAGGTATCTCACTGGATTGATCTTTCAACTCATAGTTTAGAACAAAAGCATTTTGTCCACCCACTGTTCCCTGAATTTGCACTTGCTGCAGCCGAGGGTAACTGTCCCTAATTCCTCGAGACATCGCACCAAGTCACTTTGGCTTTATCACCAAATGTGTTTTATCTGTATTGCTGTCTCTCCTTAGAATGCCCCTTTTTCCCCTATTTTCTCATTTAACTATCTCCTGTTTGCTCCTTAAAATTCAATTTACCAAGAAGAATTATATGATGATTGGGTTTAGATGCTCTTTTTGCTGTACTTTATAATATCCCTTGTTTCCATTTAATATTGTGATAAATGTAGAGTGTTTTGTTTTGCTCCATGTCCTTTCAATGTTTTTTGCATACGAATTCAGTAAATATTTGTTGAATGAACAAGCAGTGAAATGCCTTTGCCTAGGTCAGAACCTCATGGTTGTAGGTACATCACAGGTGGTAATGTGCTTGCTTCCTTCTCTAATAAGAGATTCAGGTGACACATGCTGGCACCCAGTGGGGATTGGAGGGAGGATAAAAAATTACTACAGGGAGTCAAGATCCTATTTCTCAAATTGAGGCATCTGCTAAAAAAGAGTGCATTGAAATTTGCTTTCCATTTCCTTCTCCCCATCTAGCTTGGAGTAGGAAGAAATTGACATGTAATTGAAAATTATTTCAGAACATCTGTCTCAAGATGTGAAGATGCCAAGATGTCCTGAAACTCCCAAAGTTTATAAGCCTCTGCAGACAGATAGTAATAATAGTTTATGAAGAAATTGAGAAAGCCATCAATTAGAGCTCTACAGTATTTCATTAATTTACACTACCAAGGGAATTACAATCCTCAACCTCAATAATAAAAGAATTAAAGAAATTTCAAGCAATAGTAAACTCATAACTGACTCTCATCAGTAGGTTAATTATGAGTTCCTGCAAGTCAGTTCAACACTAACTATTCTCACCCAACAAAAGTGTATGTTCTCTCTCTCTCTCTCTCTCTCTCTCACACACACACACGCACGCAAACACAAACTTTGATGGGATGGATATATGAATGTGTGTGTGTGTGTGTCAGTGTAAGTTCTTGTAAGGTTTTGTTTGAAAGGCAGAGTTACAGAGAAGGGGAGAGAGAGATCTTCCATCCACTGGTTCATTCCCCAAATGGTTACAATGGGTAGAACAGGGCAAGGCTAAAGCCCAGAGCAAGAAGCTTCATCCAGGTTTCCCATGTGGGTGGCAGGGACCCAAGAACTTGGGCCATCTTCTATTGCTTTATCAGGCACATTAGCAGGGGGCTGGATTGGAAATGGAGCATCTGGGACTCGAATCCACACCCATATGTGTTGTAGACACCACAAGCAGCTTTACTTGCTGTGACACAGCACCAGCCCCTGAATGTAAGCTTTATACACACAAAAGTACACTCCCATGAACACCATTACCAATTTTTAAAAATCTGCTGTTGCTGTTCACTGCCAA
This sequence comes from Oryctolagus cuniculus, assembly GCF_964237555.1. Classification (NCBI taxonomy): domain Eukaryota; kingdom Metazoa; phylum Chordata; class Mammalia; order Lagomorpha; family Leporidae; genus Oryctolagus; species Oryctolagus cuniculus. Next base: position 7,773,373 of record NC_091441.1, on the reverse strand, counting down.
AGTGAGTCTAGAGACGTGGGAATTGGTCGACACAGGGATAGAAACTTGAAGACTCATGGGGACCATTTAAACTATGCTAATAGTACAGTTCATTCTATAAATTTTAGTTTCATTTTATAGATACTTTGTTTCTATATTGAATTGGCAAAGTTCTCCAGATTACATAAAATACATGGAGCTGGTATATAAAAAAAGGTAATTTGGTAAAATTCCAAAAGATAATAGAACTTCTGTATAAACTTTGATACATGTAAGAAATTGTCAGTACGGTCTATACTAGGCTGAATCATTCCCCATCCGCTTCGTCAACGTCTATGCCTTAGTCCCTAAAATCTGTGAGTGTATTGCTTTACGTGGAAAATGATTTTAACAATGCAAAAATAAGGATATTAAAATGAAGAAATTATCCTGAGTTATCTGGTTTGGACCAGTTTAATCACAAGAGCCCTCATAAGACTGTCAGCGTGATATACGGATGTAAGAATGGACCAGACGCCAGAGGAGAGAGATGATCCTCAGCTGGTTTTGCAGGTGTAGCGTGGGGATGCGTCGTGGATAAAAGGTTGCCTCCAGAATCTGGGAAAGACCTGGAAACATTCCCCCCAGAGCCTCCAGAAGGAACAGGCCCATGGTTTTCAGACTTCACCTTCTGCCTTCCAGACTGTGAGAAAATCAATTCCTGTTTCAGGCAGCTGAATTTGTGGTGGTTTTGTATAGTATCAATTAGAAACAAATACAATTTCAAAAGGCTGCATAATTAGAGGAGGCAATGTGCACCCATCCATTTTCACGTTTGCTAGGTTTCCATGGCTCTTCTCCAATGAGATTATCTTGGGGTCAGGAACTCTGTCTTGTTCATCTTGGTATCTCCTTCTCCTGTTATCTACTTAGAGCTCAAGATACCTTCGTGCAAATCATAGCTGGACTCGCTGGAGGAGCTGAGAAAGTGCGTTGCTGATGTGTAGTCTCAATTACCAAGAGACGTGAAAGCAGTGTCTACGCGAGGGGATTCCAATTAGCTTCCAATTAAATCCCAGCTTAATGTTTATTGGGGGGGACTTAGAGAAAACACGTTTCATAAAAACAAGTAAATAATCAGCAGGAGTAGAAGCGGATTCAAAGTTTTTCTCTTTGTTTAATGTTTAAAAATATTTGAAATTCAGCAAAATTGAGAATACTTGTTAAGTGGATTATTATCTGGGAACCCATTTTGATTATTGCCTATAATTACTGTAATCTTGGAATCTTGCATTTGGAATTGTTATGCGATGTCAGCTCAGCTTCTCATTACATGCAATGATCTCTTTAACATCATGACCGGCTGGTAATGTGATTTAGTCACAAGTTTGGAAACAGATATTTGGGCTTTGCTAAGGTTGCCTCAAAGTAAATCAATACCTAATCTGATCCATACTTTCCAGCTGTCTAGAACTATGGAAACGAAATTATCTTGTAATATCTTTTCCGTTTTCCAAAACCCAGACTGTATACAAACAGTGACAAAACAATTTCTATCGAAGGGAAGTTTAAGAAATAATGTGGTGTTACCTCATTCAAGCGTCAGTTATTCTATTCTAGGTCATATTTGTTATGGTGCAGTTTCCCAGAAATATCTCTAGCAGGAGGGGAGGGACAGAGATAGCCATGGTAAAATTTTCAGTAATATAGTTGCATTGATCCTGTTTTGAGCATTTTTTCTTGCTGCATGACATTTCTGTTCCTTAATGTAATGTACAACGTTGTTGTCAGGTGTTGTTTTGATGGTTGTTGCTGTTTTTAAAAAGTGAAAACTTCCTCCAGGTGTGAAAAACTCAGAAGGTGACATTTCACTAATGACTCCTCTAAGAAATTGACAAAGATGGATGTAGTGGCTTTATTGATGGCCCCTGAGCTGCATAGTACTTTCAAAATGACATTATACCTGTGGAAAAAAAAAAAAGCTGTGTGCTTTTGTTTACAGAAAAGAATGTTGCATACCTTAATTACATAGTGCATATTTTATCTAAGTTTATAAATTCTCATGTGTCTTCTGTTTAAACATAGATAGTTAACTATTCTGTTTGCTAAGATCTAATAACTTCAGCATGATGTCTTAATGTTATACAGTACATTACCTGAGAGGACCTCAATGAAAGTTACACATACTTTCCTCAGGAAGTCTTGCCACCCCTTGTAGATGGTGCTTCTATGCAAGGCTTTGTGTTAAAAAAATATGTAAAGAAACATGACAAAAATCTACCCGCCAGCAATAATCCCAAGCGTCAAACCAAGAAATCAAAAATTTCAAGTATAATTTGCTGACTGTGGTTACTATACTGACATGTTTTTAATGTGAAATCTTTGTTCGTAGTAAGCAGTTACGATTCCAGGGTTTTCTATGTCAGCTTGTTTATTTTTGTAAAGATGAGCTGTTCTTTTTTTAAATTATTTATTTTTTTATTTTGACAGGCAGAGTTAGACAGTAAGAGAGACAGAGAAAGGTCTTCCTTCCATTGGTTCACCTTCCAAATGGCCACTATGGCCAGCGCGCTGCACCGATCCGAAGCCAGGAGCCAGGTGCTTCCCCTGGTCTTCTACGGGGTGCAGGGCCCAAGCACTTGGGCCATCCTCCACTGCTTTCCTGGGCCAGAGCAGAGAGCTGGACTGGAAGAGGAGCAACCGGGACAGAATCTGGTGCCCCAACTGGGACTAGAACCTGGAGTACCGGCGCTGCAGGCGGAGGATTAGCCTAGTGAGCTGCAGCGCCAGCCTAGAAGAGCTGTTCTTGAGGTGTGCCTCTGACTCTTGTGCTTGCTGTGGGCAGATGCCGCTCACCCACTGCTGGATTGCTCCTTACTCTCTCATCCCCAGTGTCCTGAAACCAAGGATGGACCCGGAGCTCTTGAGGCCCCTCAGGGCTTCTTTGTGGTCAGATTCCCTGGGAAAGAAGCAAAATAAATTCCTTTTGGTTTAGTCTCCTCCAAGACCAGAAGTAGAAGACACTGGATGTTGCACTCGAGGTCCACCCTGAGAGTGTGTGCCAGTGAGATTCTGAGGCTTGCCATGTTGAATCCTTCTGTGAAGTACTTGGTGTAGCTATGGCCCCTTGTGAAGCTGGGGTCGCTCAGAAGCTGTATTATTCTCATGGAGTAGGCTAAGCAGCCTCATCATTCATAAATATTAGAAAATTTTCAGCTGGCGCCGTGGCTCAATAGGCTAATCCTCCGCCTTGCGGCACAGGCACACTGGGTTCTAGTCCTGGTTGGGGCACCGAATTCTGTTCCGGTTGCCCCTCTTCCAGGCCAGCTCTCTGCTGTGGCCCGGGAGTGCAGTGGAGGATGGCCCAAGTGCTTGGGTCCTGCACCCCATGGTAGACCTGGCTCAAGCCTTCGGATCAGCACGGTGCACTGGCCACGGTGGCCATTGGAGGGTGAACCAATGGCAATGGAAGACCTTTCTCTCTGTCTCTCTCACTGTCTACTCTGCCTGTCAAAAAAAAAAAAAAAAAGATTTTCATGAAATATAAGACTTATCTCTACATTTTCCCAATTCAAAATTACTGAGATTTTATACCAAATCCATGGATATATGCATACACATAAATACATATTGAATTTCATCGATCTTTTTTATGAACTAAAAGGTGATGTGGTATTTTTTTTTTTTTGACAGGCAGAGTGGACAGTGAGAAAGAGAGACAGAGAGAGAGAAAGGTCTTCCTTTGCCGTTGGTTCACCCTCCAATGGCCGCTGCGGCCAGCACGCTGTGGCTGGCACACCGCACTGATCTGATGGCAGGAGCCAGGTACCTATCCTGGTCTCCCATGGGGTGCAGGGCCCAAGCACTTGGGCCATCCTCCACTGCACTCCCTGGCCACAGCAGAGAGCTGGCCTGGAAGAGGGGCAACCGGGACAGAATCCAGCGCCCCAACCAGGACTAGAACCTGGTGTGCTGGCGCTGCAAGGCGGAGGATTAGCCTAGTGAGCTGCGGCGCTGGCCAGGTGATGTGGTATAATGCACTTGTTTTCCTCTGCTTTGAATGGAGGGGCTTCTTCAATCCTTTAGTCTACATTTTGGAGATTAAGCTTAATTTATACGTGATACTAAAATTATTTCTAAAAATATGTAGAACAGGTGATTATTTCAACTCAAGGTGAAAGAAATTACATAAAATATGTAATTAGTTGAAAATAATGATACTTAGCATTTATCATTCTCTGAGATCCTGTTATAAGGTTTCTACTACTAGTTGGATTCAAGCATCTTTATTACTTTGGCATTGTTTTGTGGTGGGTAGAAAGCAATTCTCATGTCACTATTACTTTCACTCGAGAAAGCTGTTTCTTATATTAGGCTTTGATAGTATTTGGGAAACCCATGAACCTCTAGACTTCATCATGAAAGGTACATTAAGTAGGATATAAATCCCAATGGCTGGGAGATGCAAGGCTTGGTGTCCTGTAGCACGAGAGCATTAAGTCTAACAACTGCATCATTTTGTCAAAAGAATTCTCTTCGACTCAAACACGAAGGAAAAAGGCTTCCTATTCTAGCTTGACTTGGAAGTGGCTTTTAGGACAGTTAACTGTGGGGAGCAACTCGGACTAGACTGTTACTGGAATTAAGACTTATTCTATGCATCTGCTCTCCCACAATATGGCGCTGGGAGAGGAGTAACAACTTCTACGCAGCTGCCTCTCACCAACTTGAGTGATGACCTGCAGGAGCTGATCCTGCTACTGATTGGAGGAGAGCAGTGTACTCGGCGTGTGGGTAGCAGAGTTGGGATTGGTGGAAGAGGACTATAAAGGAGGAGAGAGACAACATGCACCGGGAACATCTATCTGAAGGAACACCTGTGCAGCCCCCGAGAGAGTCAGCCGGTGGTGTGCCGCTCCCCCGCGGAAGTGGGGAAAGTGGCAGGGGGAACCGCCCTTCCACGGAGGTGGAAGGGACGGTAGCCAACCTGGGAAGAACCAGCAGCAAACCCGGGGAGGGCCGAGCAGACAAAAGAACAGCGCAGGGTCCTGTGTCGTTCCTCCGCAAAGAAGGGGAGCGACATTAACCTTTCTGCATACAAAGGCTTTTGATTTTTGTGTGCTCATTTTTATATCCTGCAACCTTACCAAACTCTCTCAAGAGCTCCATTAGCCTCTTCGTGGACTCTTTTTGTTCCTTTATATGTAGGATCACGCCATTTGCAAGCAGGGATAATTTAACTTCCTCCTTTTCAATTGGTACTCTCTGATTTCCTTTTCTTGCCTAATGGCTCTGATTAAAGTTTTCAGGACTATATTGAACAGTAGTGGTGAGAGTGGACATCCATGTCTGGTTCTGGTTTCCAGAAATGTTTCCAACTCCCATTCAATATAAAGCTTGCTGTGGGTTTGTCATATATTGCCTTGATTGTGTTGAGGAATGTTCCTTCTATACCCAATTTGCTTAAGGTTTTCATCATGAAGGGATGTTGTATTTTTATCAAATGCTTTCTATTTATTGAGATAATCATGGTTTTCATTCCTCAGTTATGTGATGTATCATTTATTGATTTGCCTTTGTTGAACCATCCCTGCATACCAATGTTAAAGCCCACTTGGTCTGGGTGAATGATCTTTCTGATGTGCTATTGGGTTTGATTAGCTATTACTTTATTGAAGATTTTTGCATCTGTGTTCATCAGGGATATTGGTCTACAGTTCTTTGTTGTATTTTTTTCTAGTTTTGGAATCAAGGTGATGCTGGGCTTCTCACTCCTGGGAATTTACCCAAATGAAATAAAATGAGCATGTGAAAGTTATTTGTACCCTCACGTTTGTTCCCACTCATTTCACAATAGCTAAGACATGGAATCAACCCATATATCAACTGACAACTGGGTAAAGGAATACGCACACACACACATGCATGCACCCACACACTATGGAATACAATTCAGTCATAAAATGAATGAAATCCTCTCTTTTACAACAAAATGAATACAAACTGGGAGCCATTGTACTTAGTAAAATAGACCAATCTCAAAAAGACATATACTATATGTTTCAACTAATACATGGTAGTTACTATAAAATTAAAAAAAAAGTATAGGAATAAAACAAACATCTTGTAATTTGATTGTTTTTAGCCTTTGTTTATATTCTGGTGGATCTGCAGTCTTTATTTTTACTTGTTGAATATTATGGTTGGTACATTAGGCCTGTGATTATAGAGTGGATTAAAATCATGTTTTCACAAAAGTTACAAAAGGGGATCAAGGCAGCGAGGGGAAATATGGTTAAATTGGAATTGTACCTCTGAAATAAACTGGTCTTACATTGATTAAAAAATGAAGACTGGTTCATCTTTTCATTTATATATATATTTTTTTTTGGTTAAAAAGCAACCCTGAATCTATTTACTGAAACAGACACCTATAACTTGAAGATGTACTTTTCTGTTCTCAACCTTGATCTTGAAGAAATTAAAGCCCCAAACAGCAATGTGTCAAAGAGAGAGTTCTTTTTGTATATGCAGTAACTAGGTTAGTTATACACATTTTAGTATTCATTAACCTCATTTTATTTTTTACTTGAATCTGTTAGACACAAGGCTTTCAGAGAAAGGGCAAACAGTTAATCTCTACTTTTTCTAACAAGCTTTTACATTTCAGTCTTACCAAATGGGATGTGGACGAAAACCAAACCTAACCAAAACAGTGTCATCTGTTTGTGGAGTATCAATGCTTTAATCCCATTTAAATGGGAAACATCAATTGGATCAATAAGACATTTTCCTCACATTTCTCTGCTGGCCACAAAGCCTCCAATTTCCCCATCAGCTATTTGTTAAAAATATACAAGAGTTTACTGTATTATAATGAAGTCATTTGGTAACTCCTGACATTCCTTTTTAACTCTTGACTGTATCTGATGATTTTTGTTCTTTAAGACAACTTTAGGATTATGTTCATATTTCCCTTTTCATCTCACTTTGGATATAGCAGGTACTCCTTTCATGTTTATTCAAAGTATTTGCTACCTGGTCTTTTCACATATTATAAAATTACTTCTTAGGGGCCAGTGCTGTGGTATAGTAGGTTAGGCCTGTAGTGCTGGCATCCTATATGGACACTGGTTCAAATCCTGGCTGTACCACTTTGTTACAGCTCCCTTCTTGTGGCCTGGAGAGCTGTGGAAGATGGCCCAAGTGCTTGGGCCCTTGTACCCATATGGGAGACCCATAGAAAGTTCCTGGCTTCAGATTGGCTCAGCTCTGGCCATCGTGGCCACTTGAGGAGTGAGCTAGTGGCTGGATGACCTCTCTGTCTCTCTCTCTTGTCTGTGACTCTGCCTCTCAAATACATCTTCACAAAATTACTTTTTAAATTTTTAAGTCGGTATTACATTCATCATCATGCAAGTTTTTGAGTTGTCTTTTTGATGCCTGAACATTCATCATCCATTACGCTGGTTTGCCTGTGTCTGTGGTATAGAAATTATAACCCAAGTGTGCAGTGGAAAGGGCTTTTATTCTTTTTCAGATTTATTTCTCTGTCATTCTGACTTTCAAATAGGCAGAGGCGGAGGGAGGGAGGGAGGAAGGGAGGGAGGTCTTCCAACTGCTGGTTCACTCCCCAAATGGCCACAAAGCCTGGAGCTATGCCGATTTGAAGCCAGGGGCTTCTTCCAGGTCTCCCACGCAGGTGCTGGGGTCCAAAGACTTGGGCATCTTCCACTGCTTTGCCAGGTCATAGCAGAGACCTATATTGGAAGTGGAACAGCTGGAATTCAAACTTGCATCCATATGGGATGCTGGCACTGCAGGCAGTGGCTTTACTCGCTATGCCACAGCATCAGCCCCTGGCTTTTGTTCTTCAACAACTTTCAGTTCCTTCTTCAATCCTTTCCTAAAAGACTGATCTTGGTCGGGTGAGAGCTAGTGCTCAGCTTTAGAAGTGTGAGGTTGAGGGATTTTGTCATTCAGCACAGTGACCAGTCTGTTCTCTCATTTTCTTGTGTTGTTTATGGATGTTGCCATTTGTCTGTAGGTTTGCAGGAATCTCTGAGGGTTTTCCTCATGTGCATGTCCTCAGTGCCTTGTCCATTCCTTTGGTAGTAGATAGCTTAGTATGTTCTTTAATTTGAAATAGATTTGTGTGTGTGTGTGTGTGTGTAACAGGGATATTTTCTTCTGTTTTATAACACAGGTAACATGAAATCATACCTGATTAGCCATTCTGAATACACATTTTGAAATTCAACCTAGAAAAACTGCCTAGGTTTATGGTTCATTGTATATTTCTAGGTTACATAGTGAACTTAGAAGGAGATTCACTGTGTATATACACCTAGGGATAGTATTAATAAGAATATATAATACCAAATATTGACTCTAGCTCATAGAACAAGGGGTAGTGAATAGTTGTGTGTGTGTGGTATTTGTTGTATGGCCTTAGCCGAATTGTTTCCCAAACTTTGTTTCTCAAATCTGGATTTCTTTAGACTTTCTCAGGTCTAGATTAGAGACTAGGTAAGGTTGATGATGGTGAATGACCCTAGTCCTACCTGTACTGGCTGTCCACACAGCTCTGTGAATGCATGGCTGTCTGTTATTTTAGGTTTATTTTTCATACCCTTGCCATTTTGATTTTATGATGACATTTCACAACCTATAGATGCCATGTCCCATTTATTTTAGTTGGGTACCTTCCAGGTTTTTCTCCTTGAGCATACTTTCAGATTTTCTAATATCACAAATTATCTCTGAACACTAACTAAACCCTTATTAATTTGTGTATTTTTGGCAGGGGCAGAATTACTTAAAGTAAGTGTTTTTTTAGTACTTAAGATTTGACATATAATTTTTTTATAAAAAAGTTAGTCTTGCTTTTGAAATACTATGTAAGATATACCAGAATGTGCAGAGTATTAACAGTTCTACAACAAGCAATTTTCTATAACGTGGAATTTCACGGAAACCTGAAGTTTTCTTCTTAAAATATCCCTTTGGAAGATCTGTGTATAATGTGCCTGATGATTTCACTGTTATTCAATTGTGGTTTTTGCTACCTTAATTAAGACTCCATAATTATATAATAACTAAAGAGAAATTTGTGGGATGAATAAATTAAGCAGAGTTGAAGAATCAATTGTAAACACAGTTGAAACTTGCAAACTGGGATGTATGCTGAATATGTAAGTAGAATGTAAGATAAAAAGCATTTCGATAAAATGTTGACAAGGAAGTCACTTACCTTTCAGATATGTTAGGCAAGAGACAAAATAAGAGTCGATATGCTGGACATAAGTAGGAGGAATGGAGGGATACAGAAGCAGTTCATCAGCTAGATATGCAAATATAAATCATGCACCTGAATTGCTCAGTATCCATCAGATCTTAAATGGATCAATCCATTATGATCCCATCCTGCCTCCACTGGCTTTTGCCCAAGAAATTAGATCCAGTGCTCCTCTTCAAGGTAGACTGAAGGAGGAAATTCAAATTCATACTACAGATGTTTTCACTGAATGAATTTAATGAGAATTTTATAATATTGTGCTAATTTAGTTACAGTCTTGTTTGCAAGGCACTTTCTTGATTCATTTAAATTGTTGCTTTCCTAAGAGATAGATTTCTCTGAATAGTTTATCTTTTTCTATTTCTGTCCTTTAGGGAACGCCATCCATTATGTATGTGAATTTCAAATCTCTATCCCCAGTCCCAGTCTTACCCTTGAGGTCCACAGCAGTATATTCAATAACTTCATGTATTTTCTGCATGCTCTAGGAATCTCTCTAAAAGACACCAAACTTTTATTATTTGTTTTCTGACATGAAATACTTATTTATTCCCATCCTCCAAAGTTACTTCTTTCTTACATTGTTTTTGCAAGGTACTAAAGTTAGAAGCCAAGGAAGTACTTGAGATTTCTGTTTTCCTTTACCCAGTATGCTAAACGTCACACCCTGTGAATTTTACTCTGTAAGTCTATCTCAGATTTTCCTTCTTTGCTAGGTTCTTATTTGACTTAAATCAGTATTTCATTGTATGTAATCTGTAAAGCTTCAAGAGTTTCTTTTTTTTAAAAAAAGATTTATTTATTTATTTGAAAGTCAGAGTTACAGAGAAGGAGAAACAGGTCTTTAGTCTGCTGTCTCACTTCCCAGATGGCTGCAATGACTGAGGCAGGCCAAAGCCAGGAACTCAGAGCTGCTTCTGGGTTGCCTACACGGTACAGGAGCCCAAGCACATAGGCCGTCTTCAGCTGCCTTCCTAGACACATTGGCAGGGAGCTGGATCAGGCATGGAGCAGCCGGGTCTCAAATCAGTGCCCATATGGGGTGCTGGCATTGCAGGAGGTGGCTTGACCTGCTAGGCCACAACACTGGTCCCAATAGTCTTAAATTGATATTTTCATTTAATAGCCTTATTTTTTCCCAAATTATATGCCATTGTTAGTATGATTTTTCCCTAAAATTAAAAAATACACTATACTCCCTATCCAACCTTGAGTCTTACAGCACTGTATCTTACTAGGGACTCTCAGAAGACTCCTGTTATTAGCAACATGAAATCAAGTTTCTCAGGATGAGTTACAATGCCACCATCAGTCACCTAGTTCTTATTTTTTCTTTGCTAAAAATTTATCTTAACTTTCTTCCTTTTGTACTGCAGATTTCAGCAACATTAAACATCTTAGAGTTCCTTTACATTGTATGCTTTTATCATCATCTATTGATGCTATTCTGTTAAAATCCCTATCATTTTTTTCTTCCTCTCATCTGTCTGATAAATTCTATTGGCTTTAACTACTCTCCAGAACTCTCATTGTGTGCCTTGACAAGTTATAATTTCCTAGTCATGTTGCGCATATTCTTTCATCATTGAACTTCTCACCTTGCATTGTATTCATTTGCCTTGTATCTATGGTGTTAGAATTATCTGCTCACTTAACTGATTATGAGGTCTTGAAGGTAAGGAGTATGTTATCTTCATCTTAATGTACTCAGCACTGGGGAAAATGTACAAACTCAGCAAATATGTATTAAACATTTGAATTTGATACTATTTTCTTGAGATAAAAAGCCACAAAAATATTGGGCTCACTGAAGAGCCACATCTTCCAGGACTGGGGACCTAAGTTTCTTTTTCATATGGTCTTTCCTGGATGTTCCTAAGGGTCACTTTTTAACGCATTTTTATTTTCATGGAAAACACACATCAGACTTTTCTTTCATAACCCTTTTAAGTTTATAGTTCCATAGTGTTAAGTATATAAACAATGTTTTTGAAACAGAACTCTGGAAATTTTTCATATCGGAGCTGAAAATCTATGCCCATTAACAACCCCTCCTCCCCTTCTCCCCCATCACTGATCACTACCATTTTACTTTGTTCTTATGGATTTGAACTGCAGATAAGATATATATTTTATCTCTATTTTTAAAAAATGTATTCATTTTTAAATTTTATTAGTTTTTTTAACTTTTATTTAATGAATATAAATTTCCAAAGTACAGCTTATGGATTACAATGGCTCCCCCCCCATAACGTCCCTCCCACCCACAACCCTACCCTTTCCCACTCCCTCTCCCCTTCCATTCACATCAAGATTCATTTTCGATTCTCTTTATATACAGAAGATCAGTTTAGCATACTTTAAGTAAAGATTTCAACAGTTTGCTCCCACACAGAAACATAAAGTGAAAAAATACTGTTTGAGTACTAGTTATAGCATTAAATCTCAATGTACAGCACACTAAGGACAAAGATACTACATGAGGAGTAAGTGCACAGTGACACCTGTTGTTGACTTAACAAATTGACACTCTTGTTTATGGCCTCAGTAATCACCCTAGGCTCTTGTCATGAGCTACCAAGGCTATGGAAGCCCCCTGAGTTCACCGACTCTGATCATATTTAGACAAGGCCACGGTCAAAGTGGAAGTTCTCTCCTCCCTTCAGAGAAAGGTATCTCCTTCTTTGATGACCCGTTCATTCCACTGGGATCTCACTCGCAGAGATCTTTCATTTAGGGTTTTTTTTTTTTTTTTTCCCCAGAGTGTCTTGGCTTTCCATGCCTGAAACACTCTCATAGGCATTTCAGCCAGATCCGTGTGCCTTAAGCGCTGATTCTGAGGCCAGAGTGCTATTTAGGACATCTGCCATTCTATGGGTCTGCTGTGTATCTCACTTCCCATGTTGGATCGTTCTCTCCCTTTTTGATTCTATCAGCTAGTATTTGCAGACATTATTCTTGTTTATGTGATCCCTTTGGTTCTTAGTCCTATCATTATGATCAGTTGTGAACAGAAATTGATCCACTGGGACTAGTGAGATGGCATTGGTACATGCCACTTTGATGGGATTGAATTGGAATCCCCTGGTATGTTTCTAACTCTACCATTTGAGGTAAGTCAGCTTGAGCATGTCCCGAATTGCACATCTCTTCCCTCTCTTATATTAGTTTTTTAATTTAACTTATAAAGATTTCAAATATTTCATGTACAGATTTAGGAACTTAGTGGCACTTCCCCTTGCCATGTCCTTCCTCTCACCCATGCACCCATGCTTCCTCTCATTCCTCTTAATTACCATTATTAATATTTACAATGATCTATTTTCAGTATATTTAAATGATCATATAGTTAACCCTACTCTAAGTAGAAGAGTTCAACAAATAATATGAAGAGAAAAAACAAAACAAAAAAAACCACTGTTCCTCAATTGAAGAGACAAGGGATACAAACAATCATTGATACCAAAATGTCTATTTCACTCCAATACATTACATCTCAGAATCTCTATTAGTTACCTCAAATCAGGGAAAAAATATCTGTCTTTGTGTAACTGGCTTATTTCACTAAATATAATGGTTTCCAGTTGTGATCGTCTTGTTGCAAAGAGAAGATTTCATTATATTTTACAGCTAAGTAGTACTGCATAGTGTATATATACCATAATTTCTTTGTTCAGTCATCAGTAGATGGACAGCAGGATTGATTCGATATCTTAGCTATTGTGAATTGTGCTGCAATGAACATGGGTGTAGAGATAATTCTTTGATATGTTGATTTCTTTTGGTTTGGGTAAATTTCCAAGAGTAGGATGATAAATATATGGTAGGTCTATGTTGAGATTTCTGAGATATCTCCATACTGTGTTCCATAGTGGTTGTGCCAGTTTATATTCCCAGCAACAGTGGGCCAGGGTACCTTTTCCCGCACATCCTCATCAGCATTTATCATTTGCTGATTTTTGTATGAGTCATTCTAACTGGAGTGAGGTGAAACCTCATTATGGTTTTGATTTGCATTTCCCTTGTGGCTACAGATGCCGAGCATTTTCTTAAGTGTCTGCTGGCCACTTGAATTTCCTCTCTTGAAAAATGCCTGTTTCAGTCTTTTGCCCATTTCTTGACCAGATTGTTTGTTTTGTTGTTATTGAATTTCATGAGTTCTTTATAGATTCTGGATGTTAACCCTGTATCAGTTGTGTAGTTTGCAAATATTCCTTCCAAATCTTGTCAGTTTCCTCTTCATTTTGCTGAGTGTTTCTTATGCAGTGCAGAAGCTTCTCAGCTTAATGTAATTCCAGTTGTCAGTGATGGCTTTGCCTGTGTTTCTGGGGTCTTTTCTAAGAAGTCTTTGCTTATGCCAATGTCTCACAAAATTTCCCCAAATGTCCTTTAAATGATTTGATGGTATTGGGTCATAGATTTAGGTCTTTAATCCATTTTGAATGGATTTTTGTGTAAAGTGTAAAGTAGGGGTCTAGTTTCATACTTCTGCATGGGGGAGATCCAATTTCCTGGCACCATTTTTTGAAGATACTTTCCTTGTTCCTGGGATTGATTTTCACTCCTTTATCAAAGATAAATTGATTGCGATGCATGTATTGATTTCTGGAGTTTCTATTCTGTTACATTAGTCTACAAGCTATTTTTATTTATTTTTTATTTTTTTGACAGGCAGAGTGGACAGTGAGAGAGAGACAGAGAAAGGTCTTCCTTTCGCCATTGGTTCACCCTCCAATGGCCGCCGCGGCTGTGGTGCTGGCTGGCACTTCGCGCTGATCGAAGCCAGGAGCCAGGTGCTTCTCCTGGTCTCCTATGCTGGTGCAGGGCCCAAGGACTTGGGCCATCCTCCAATGCACTCCTGGGCCATAGAAGACAGCTGGCCTGGAAGAGGGGCAACCGGGACAGAATCCAGCACCCCGACCGGGACTAGAACCCAGGGTGCTGGAGCTGCAGCCATTGATTAGCCTATTGAGCCATGGCGTCGGCCTACAAGCTGGTTTTTATTCCAGTACCAGGCTGTTTTGATTATAACTGCCTATAGTATGTATTGAAGTCAGGTATTGTGATGCTTCTGGCTTTGTTTTGTTGTATAGGATTGCTTAAGCTATTCAGGGTCTCCTGAATTTCCATAGGAATTTCAGCACAGTTTTTCTAGATCCATGACGTATGTCCTTGGTATTTTGATTGGGTTAATTTTGGTAGTATGGACATTTTGATGATATTGATTCTTCTAATCCAGACGAGACGAGATCAGGCGTGTTCAGGGTGGTATGGCTGTAGACTTTTTTTTAAAAACAAAAAAACAAACAAACAAACAAAAAAACCTTTTATTTAGTAAATATAAATTTCCAAAGTACAGTTCATGGATTACAATGGCTTTTTTCCCCCATAACTTCCCCTCCCACCCGCACCCTCCCATCTCCTGCTCCCTCTCCCATTCCATTCACATCAAGATTCATTTTCAATTATCTTTATATACAGAAGATTGATTTAGTATATATTAAGTAAAGAATTTCATCAGTTTGGACCCACACAGAACATAAAGTGTAAAATAATGTTTGAGTACTAGTTATAGCATTAATTTACACTGGACAACACATTAAGGACAGAGATCCAACATGAGGAGTAAGTACACAGTGACTCCTGTTGTTGACTTAACAATTTGACACTCTTGTTTATGGCGTCAGAAATCTCCCTAGGCTCTAGTCATGAGTTTCCAAGGCTTATGGAGGCCTCTTGAGTTCGCTGACTTTGATCTTATTTAGACAAGGTCATAGTCAAAGAGGAAGTTCTCTCCTCCCTTCAGAGAAAGGTTCTTCCTTCTTTGATGGCCCATTCTTTCTACTGGGATCTCACTCGTAGAGATCTTTCATTTAGGTTCTCTTTTTTTTTTTTTTTTCCAGAGTGTCTTGGCTTTCCATGCCTAAAATCCTCTCATGGGCTCTTCAGCCAGATCCGTGTACCTTAAGGGCTGATTCTGAGGCCAGAGTGCTATTTAGGACTTCTGCCATTCTATGATATGTATTGTCAGCTTCATTTGTTTCAAGAAAATTTCTTTTGATTTCTTCTATGACTCACTGTTCAGGAGCATGTTGTTCAGTCTCCATGTGTTTGTGTATGATGTAGAAGTTCTTGAGTTATTGATTTCCAGCCTTATTCCATTGTGGTCTGAGAAGATGCATGGTATGACTTCGATTTTTCTGAATTTGCTGAAACTTGCTTTGTGGCCTAGTGTATGGTCTATCCTAGAAAAAGTTCCATGCACTGATGCGAAGAAGGTGTATTCTGCCACTGTGGGGTGAAAGGTTCTGTAGATATTTGTTAGGATTATTTGGTCTGTGGTGCTGATTCCTTTGTTTCCTTGCTGCTTTTCTGTCTGGTTGATCTGTCCATTGCTGAAAATGGGGGTATTGAAAATCCTCTATTACTATTGTATTTTGAGTCTATGACTTCCTTTAGGTGCATTAACATTTATA